>NC_134530.1:51704720-51822220 GCF_050624435.1 Tenrec ecaudatus
ACACGCGTTTATTTTTTAAAGTACTAAGAATACATATATACATATATATACACACACAGAGACTTCTTTAAATGATTATATGTTTTTGCAAAAGTTAATTCCTGATAGATGTCAATAATTCATAAAACATGTTGGATAAATGACAAATCTATTAAGGCAAGCTAAACAGGATTTTTAAAATAAAATATCTTTTACCATATTGCTCCTTGATCCATAAAATAATTCTAGAATCAACTACAGTAAACACTAAGGATGGAGAGTTTAATAGCATGGGAGGGCCAGTCATGATCATCTGTTTCACAGCTGGCCCCTGGCCTGGTATTAGCTGCTGATAAATGAGCTTCTCCAACATCACTTCCCACAGATGTAGTCAATTTGATTTCTGTGTGTGAAGTCCATGTGCATCATTGCCTTTTGAGTTGTTGAAAAAGGTATTTACAATGAAGAAGTTGTTAGGTTCCCCTGAGTCAGTTCCAACCTATAGTAACTCTTTGCACAGCAAAACGTTACACTGCCCAGCCCTGCACCATGCTCACAATTGTTTGTCATATCTTGCACTGTCCGACTTCTCCCTTCACCCACTTTTCTGTTGTCTGTTCCCCAGGGAGAAGGTTACATATACATCCCTGTAATCGGTTCCCCCTTTCAAACCCACCCTCTCCACCCTCCCAGTATCGCCACGCACACCACTGGTCCTAAAGGGATCATCCGCCCTGCATTGACAGATGGTACTTCAATATTCTTCACCAGCAACACAATTCAAATACATTGATTCTTCTTTGGTGTTTTTATACAATGTTCAACTTTCACGTGCATATGGGACAATTGAAAATATTATTTGAGTCAGACATACCATAATCTTCAATACCCTTATTTTTCAACAAGCTAAAGAAGCCTTGTGCAGCAGATTTACCCAATTAAATGCACACTTTGATCTCTTCATTTTAATCAATCATTTTATTGGGGGCTCTTACAGCTCTTATCACAATCCACACATCAACTGTCTCAAATACATTCGTACATATGTTGCTATCATCACTTCCAAAACATTTTCTTTCTAATTGAGCCCTTGGTATCAGCTTCTCTATTTCTCCCCACCACCACCTTCTCGTGAACCCTTGATAACAAATTATTTTAATTTTCATATTTTACATCATCTGCTGTCTCCCTTCACCCATGTTTCTGTTGTTTGTCCCCTTGGGTGAGTGGGGGGTGTTGTATGTCAATCAGTGTGATCAGTTCCCCCTTTCTCCACCTTCCCCCTACCCTCATGGTATCACTACTCTCATTATTGGTCCTGAGGGGTTTATATGTCTCCTTTGATCTCTTGACTGCTGCTTCCATGAGCATTGACTGTGGACACAAGCAAGAGGAAATTCTCGACAACTTCAACCTTGTCTCCATTGATCCTAATGGTGCCTAGTGGTCCCGTTGTGAGATTCCGATCTTTACACTGAGCAGTAATCCGTACTGCAGATTGCATTCTTGGACCTTCAACAGCAAGTGCTCAAGACCTCACTTTCACTGAGTAAGGTTGTGCCATCTGCACATCGCAGGTTGTTTGTAAGCCTGATGCCACATGCTTCTTCCTGTAAACCATCTCCTCTGCTTATTTGCTCAGCATACATGTTGAATAAGTATGGTGAGAGGATACAAACTTAACAACACACCTTTCCTGATTTTAAACCGTGCAGTGTTTCCTTATTCTGTTTGCACACAGCTGGCTCGTGATCCATGGATAAGCTCCACAAGAGCACAATGAAGTGTTCTGGAACCCCCTTTCCTCTCAAGGTTCTCCATAGTTTGTTAGGGTCCGCACAGCTGAATGCCTTGGCATAGGCAACAAAACACAATAAATATCTTTCTGCTTCCAGTCAAGATCCATCTGGCACCAGTAATGATATCACTTGTTCCACATCCTCTTCTGAATCTGGCCTGGAATTCTGGCAATTCTCTATGTACTGCTGGAACCATTGTTGGATGGTCTTCAGCAAAATTTTACCAGCATGTGATATTGATGATATTGCTCTATAATTTGAGCATTCTGCTGAGTTGCCTTTCTTTGGAATGGGTACAAACATGGATCTTTTCCAGTCATTGGCCAAATAGCTTTTTTCTAGATTTCCTGTAATAGACAAGTGAGTGTAATCAGTTCTTCAGCAGCTTCTTGAAACATTTCAAATGGTATTCCATCAATTCCTGGAGCCTTGTTTTTGCCTCATGCTCTCAGTGCATTTGAAAGACATTCACATTTATTAATGTATTTAATGCTTTATCTCTTGCACTGCCCTTTTTTTTACGGTTGATACTTGTACTTTTTTATTATACAAAGGCATTTGGCTGGTGGTTTATACCAAACTATAGATAGCCTTGAGAAGATGCGAATTCAGAATATTACTGCCTGGTCTTGGCAAAAGGGACTCCCTTTTGAATCCGGTGCCTTCAGCTTGGCTCTCAGAATTCACCTCTCATAGACCTGCCTTTCACTGACCTCCCTCTCTCACTGATCTCCCCCTCCCCTGCTCAACCTTCAAATTCCTGGAGCCAGCTCCTCCTGGAGCCAGAATGTTTTCTGAGGATAAGCATACTCCACTCTACCCATCCTTGGCATATAGATAAGGTCAAAGACCTTGTCCCTTCTGAAGCACCTGTGTGCACAGATCCTCCCCAGTTTGGATCTTTCCCAGCTGTGCCTGCCAGCAGGGGTATAAAAGCGCTGGCTAAATTCCCCAAGGCGCTGCGGTTTCAAAGGCTCAATCCCCTGAGTTGCTGAATCCGCCCGCAAGCCTCTCAATAAAGCCTGCTTCTAAATTTTGCCGATTGGATCTTTGGTTCTATTTCGAGCCCCAAAATTCTTTACACTTACACTGAGCTGGAACCTGTCTCAAGACGCACTTGTGGGAACAGAACGAGGGCACACTGCATGGTTTGAACTCAGGAAAGGTGGGCGTCAGGGTTGTAGCTCTCACCATAATCTGGCTGACTTCCAGCACAGTATTGGAGCTGAGTGATGGGAAAGGGTTTCACTAAATGGCAATGGGGCAAGGGAGGGGGGAGCGTATCTCACCTCTCTGGTTTCCCTGTTGCCAGGAGGCAAGAGTTCAGACATGCCTACACACTGGCATCCTTCCTCACCTATCGCATTGTTGAACACCAACTGTTCCTCCCATGCCACGCTACATCTAGGCTGGACTTGATAATTCATTGCCATCGTCACCCCAAATCCATGGACAATATTCACAGTTGGGTAATTTGGGAAGTCAATAGGTCACCACAAGTTGGTACCAGCACACATTGAGGATAGTCATCGTTCTCCTCAGCCTGCAGCAGCCCAGCCTTTCCCTGGTTCTCAGCCATGTGGTAGCCAAGTCTCTCTTTGGTTCTCAATCCCTCACCCACATAGTCTCTTGGCCTTGACCTTCATGAGCTAGTAAACTAGCCCACCTGTCACTCTTCCTCACAGTTCCATGGTCTCTGGCCAGATGAGAAGTTATCCTTGCTGCCCCTCTGAGTTTCTGTACATCTAGTCTTCCTCCACATCAGACAAATCTTGAACATATGTTTCCAAGATTCTCAGAGGTTTCTCTTTCTGCTCCTGTTTAAAAAATGTCTCATCCTCATTTCGGGTGAAATCAACCATGGGCGGAGGGAGGGAATGTTCTAGGATGAATGGAATGTTGATTGTACAATTCCCCCTTGATATGTTTCCTGCACTGTCTTAATGTCCACTATTTTACCTTTCTAGTTTCTTTTTTTATATACTAATACAGTAGTCATTTTTTATTAAAACACATTACATTCCGAGGAATTGCTTAAAGAGATTTAAACTTCACAGAGCATTGAACTGAAACAAGAAAAATAGTACTACAATAATCAGATTCTCCTTTCTCTCAATCATGAAATAAACATGAATGCCAACTTGACTTTTAGGCCTCAGCCTCTCTCCCTCCCTTCAGGAATGGCAGATATGTAAGAAAGGGCCACTGGATGAGGCGTCCCAAGACATGGTGAGCATGAGAATAACGTAATGGATAATTCAACAATGAGAAAATGGGCAAAGCCATCACGCGCAGTCATCCACTCCAGGTGGCACAATTTGGGGAAATCAAATTTTCTTCACTTTGTAACACGCATTCTTCTGATGTTCTATAGTAAACACAAATTATGAAAGAAAACACCCTTTTTTTGGGGGGGAAGCAGGGGGGAGCTTGTGTTTAGATTTCAGAAAGATGTTTCAACTCCCCCTAAAAATCTATCGTCTCAATAACCCTAGTGAGCAACCGTCCTCGGCCCTCTGCATTACTGAGAATCAGACGGGAGTAATGGCAGGGAGTGGTTTTAGGTCGCACACACCAAAAGGCTGGCCAAGGTAGACTGAAGGCAGGATCTCAAGGACCCTCTGACCTGACAATATGGAGCCGGGAACTGCTTTGTGCTTTGTCGCTTTGAATAAACTATAGAGTCCTTTTATCATGAAGGGAGGTACAGGGGGAGCTGAGTTTCCCTACAAATATCATATACAGCAAGAATCCCACTGACGAGGAAGTATGCTTTATGCAGAATTCCTCAGCAGCACGTAGAACAATTCCAGTGTCTACAATTTAAACAACTTTTTCTAGGAAATTTAGCAATAACAACAACAACAAACAAACAATGGCCTGGTGCTTTTCATGAGTTTGGAAAAAAATATTCCAGTGTACAGCAGTCTGTCAATTCTACAGCTATCCAGAGGAGTACTAGGCAAAACTTACACTATAGGATGGAAATGTTAAAAAATACATGAAAAAAGATGGAAATGCTATTAAAACTCAGCTTTGTTGTAAGAGAATACAATTCTTCCCGGAACTACGTGGAACTCGTTTATGGTTTCCAAACTCTTATCAGCAAGAGGCTCATCAAGTCAAAACGGATTCTACACACCACAGGGGAGAAGGGCCCACACCGATGCTAGTCAAACATGCCACATTCTCTCAATTTTATTATAGCCACCACAACCCCCAAGTGCATTTGCATTTTACAAGAACTGGTTGCGTGTTATCCAAAGGTGGTGTCCTCTTTAATCCTGTTTGCCTTCGTGCCACTGGCGTGAGCCTTCATTCCACGCCACGTACAGAAAGAGAGCCAGCACCACGTGAACAGCGACCACGGCCACAATGGCAGCATAAAAATAACTGTCCCGATTGGACATGCCCAAGGCGCCTTCAAATATGTACGACTTAGTGGTGAAGTACAGGCCGATGGGAACTGTGATCATCAAGGCCGTGAAGAACAGCAGCGTCTTCAGAGTTGATGCTAAGGAACTTTCACTCCTGATATCGCGCGGCTGCAGGGCGTTCAGAGCCGCTTTGTCCAGGCGCTCCATGGCGGCACTGGCCGGCAGCAGACACGAAACGCAAGACACGGGGCGCGGGGTGGCGGGACCCTCTGGGAACTCGGGAAACAGGCCACCTTTCTAGTTTCTAATAGCACAATGGCTATACTGAACTCGCAGACAAAATTCATGATTAAAGGGATTTATTGAGGAAATTAATAAGTTGTTGTGCCAATGAGGAATGCTCAGGGTTGAGTTGTTTATCTGGACATGTTACAAAATTCTGTCAAGTCTACTAATAAATTCCCAAAGAGCATAACTTTCTGCTATAAGCCTCAACCCACTTAAGCTCTGTAAGTCAGCAAACACAGCTCCCTGAATTAAGTGTCCAGAGACACCCACTTCACTAAGTGTCAGCTCCACTTCTGTGGGTCAACAAGTCCAACTTCCCCAATTAAGTGCCCAGAGGCACTCCACTCCGCAATCTCAGCCTCCTGCAAAAAAAGCATCCAGCTTTCCTTGCTCTGTTGCTCGAGATGTCCATCACTGTTCTATGCTCTGACTCTTGCTTCTGCTGCTGCTTCGCTGATAATATAGCTGTCTTCTGGATCCAGGAGGTTCACTGGGCAGGGATCACGGATCCAGAGGACAAGCTGCACTCCCAGCTCTTGCTGGTAATGCGATCCTTCCTCCCATTTCTCAGAGGGCTCATTTTATACATAGCAGGATGGCACTCCAGGGAGTCCTGTTCTAAGTTACTCACAGGTGTGTCCTAACAGCATCTCCCCCACCCCCCTTCGTCCCAGCCCTTGGCAGGGAGAGGTCATTTGATGAAAGTTCAGAGACTTGGCTAGAAGGCCACATTCAATAATTTGCTGTCCCTGGGTCTCCTTCCTACATCCCCACTCAAAAAAGAACACTCTCTACACTACGTTCTCGTCAACCTATTACCCCATCCCTGCTGTTCCTGCTTTCCCTCCACCTGATATAAGGCAAATCATTTAGATTTCGGTAGAGTTCACACAATTGAGCTAAATGATTGACAGGCCGGGGAAAAAGATGATTAGAAGTAGTAAAGTGGACAATCCTCTTTTCTAAATTCATATTCACTCAGTTCAATATCTAAAGGCCAAACTAAAGTGTCATTCCTGTAAGGAAGTGATTATGGGTGGAACTTACTTGATGGCATCTTATGGGAGCAGATAGCCTCAGCTTTCTCCCACAGAGAAGCTAGTGTGGTCGGACTGCTGACCTTACACTTGGCAGTCCAACCCTCGAGGGCTCCTTTTGAGGAGTAGGGCAAGGCTAAGACATCAGACAGTATAAGATATGAAAAAATAATAATTTTCAAATGCTGCCAGTAGCCCAAGTATATTAAAAATTGAAAACAGATTTCTGAGGAGTCAGCTCGAATCCCAACTACGTGGACAGCCACCCACTCCTCCCCAGAAGAATTCACTTCAGAGAACAGCACTGAAGCTACAGCTTAGGAAGAGGGACATGTTTGATCAGAACACACGGGAGCAAACGAAGGAGGAGGGAGAGAGTGGAGCACATCCTGGCCCACCAAGCCCTGAGGACTGTAGTCATGCTCAGAGCCGCCAATGTAGAGTGGACCATAGGGCCGGCCCCACCACAAGACACTGTTCCTCACTGACCCATAGCACTATGGGGGACAACACTGGAGACACAGTACGGGAACTGGGGATTGTGCCCAATCTGACCCCACCACACTGAGGCGGAACACTAAGGGCATTCAACAGAACAGCAAGGGGAGCAGGGCAAAGAAGTCCCCAGGGAATACCAAATATAGACTGTGAGGCCAAGACGTGCCACTCCATCAGACTCAACTGGAAAAAACTCTTAAAGGTCAACAAACAAACCTTGAACTATTTACAGGCTTTTATTTTTGTTATTGTTTTTTTTGTTGGTGTGTTTTCTTTTGTTGCTTAGTTTTGCTCTGCCTTGTTTTTGTGCTTAGTATTATCTCTGCTTGTCTATCTAGATAAGATAGGTAGTATAAAAAATCTGGAGGAGAAAAAGGGACTGCCAGTTGGGGGGATATGGGAGAGCTGGAGGCAGGGGAAAGGAAGTGGGTGTTAACAAACCCAGGGACAAGGGAACAAGTGATCTAAAATTGATGGCGAGGAGGGTGGGGATACCTGTTAGGGCTTGATCAAGCGCAATATAACATAGATAAATTACTGAAACCCAAATGAAGGCTGAACATGATAGTGGGACAAGAGGAAAGTAAAAAGGAAATAGAGGAAAGAAATAGAAGGCAAAGGTCATTTATAGAAGTCTAAATATAGTCATGTACATATGTAAAAATATTTATATATTAAGATAGGGAAATCGATCTATGTACATATATTTATAGGTTTAGTATCGAGGGAGCAGATGGACATTGGGACTCTACTCAGGTACTCCCTCAATGCAAGAATACTTTGTGATGTTCATCTTCCCAACACGATCACTGAAGACAAAGTGGGTGCCTAAGGAAATGTGGTGAAGAAAGCTGAAGGTGCTCGGCTATCAAAAGATCTAGCATCTGGGGTCTTGAAGGCTTGAAGATAAACAAGTGACCATCTAGCTAAGAAGCAACAAAGCCCTCATGGAAGAAGCACACCAGCATTTGTGATCACAAGGTGTTGAAAGGATCAGGTATCAGGCATCAAAGAACAAAAAATCATATCATGTGAATGAGGGGGAGTGAGGAGTAGAGACCCAAAGCCCATCTGTAGGCCACTGGACATCCCTTTACAGAAGGGTCGCAGCAAGGAGACAAGCCAGTCTGGGTACAGTATCGTACCGATGAAACATACAACTTTCCTCTAGTGCTTTAATGCTTCCTCCCCTGCCCCCGCCACCCCCACTATCATGATCTCAATTCTACCTTACAAATCTGGTTAGATCAGAGGATGTACACTGGTACATATCAGAGCTGGAAACACAGGGACTCTAAGACAGATAATCCCCTAAGAACCAATAATGACAGTAGAGATACCAGGAGTGTAAGGGGAAGGTGGGGGAGAAAGGGGGAGCCAATCACAATGATCTACATAAAACCCCCTTGCTGGGAGATGGACCATAGAAAAGTGGGTAAAGGAAGACATCAGACAGTATAAGATATGAAAAAATAATAATTTATAAATCATCAAGGCTTCATGAGGGAGGGAAGGAGCTGGTACTAAGGGCTCAAGTAGAAAGAAAATGTTTTGATAGCAACAAATGTACAAATGTGCTTGACACAATGGATGGATGTATGAATTGTGATAAGAGTTGTACGAGCCCCCAATAAAATAACAAAAAAAAAGTTGTCAGAGCTCCCAATAAAGTTTTTCCCAATAATTTTAAAAATAATAATGAAATGCATGATTTCTTTTTTAAAACAATCAAAAACAGGTTTCTGGATGTAGCAGGTACCAGAGAAGTCACTGGGGAACCTTGCTTGTTAGGTGCTGTCAAGCCAGTTCCGACTCATAGTGACTCTGCACAACAGAATGAAACACCTCCCGGTCCTGGGCCATCATCACAATTTTTATGTTTGTGCCCATTGTCGCAGCCGCCGAGGCACTCCATATCCTTGATGGACTTTCTCTTTTTCACTGCCTCCTCACTTTATGGCCTCCAGGGACTGGTCTCCCAAGAAGCTGCTAGCTTCCAAGGAGCATTCTGGCTGTAAGTCTACCAAGCAGATGTGTTTGTTCTTCTGGCAATCCATGGTACTTCCAATATTCTTTGTCAGTTCCCGTAATTCAAATACATGCATTTATCAGTCTTCCTTATTTGATGTCCAGCTTTCCAATGCATTTGAAGCAATTGAAAACACTGTGGCTTGGATCAGGGACAAAGTGACATCCTTGCTCTTCAACATTTGAAGAGGTCTTGAGCAGCAGGTTTGTCTAGTACAATGTGTCATTTGATTTCTTGACTGCTGCTTCCATGAGTATTGATTGTGTATCCAAGCAAGATGAAATCCTGGACAACTCCAGTCTTCTCTTTACTTATCAAGATATTACCTATTGTTCCAGTTGTACAGATTTTGGTTTTCCTTACACTGACTTGCAATCCATATTGAAGATGTATTGATTTGATGTATTGATTTTTATCAGCAAGCAGCTCAAGTCCTGGATTTTAGCAAGCAAGATGTGTCATCTGCATATGACATGTTAATGAACCTCTCACCAATTTCTTTTCCATATAGTCCAGCTTCTCTGAATATCTGTTCAGCATACAGATTGAATAAGTATGGTGAAAGGACATGACCTTGATGCACACTTTCCCTAAATTCCCTTCTTCTGTGTGGACAGTTGCCTCTCAATTCACGTGCAGGTTTTGCATGAACACAATAAAGTTGTTCTGGCATTCCCACTCTTAAGACTATCCATAGTTTGAAGTGATTCACACAGTTGAATGCTTTTGTACCGTCAATAAAGCACTGCATCTTTCTGCTATTCTCTTTGAGTCAAAATCTATCTGACATCAGTGTGGGGTCTGGCCCCACAACTGAACAGGTCCCAAGGAGCGGTGGTGCAATTAGGGGAAATAGGAAGAACAGAGACAGGCGCTCACATTTCTGAAGCCAGAACAAAAAGAGTGAGTGTATTTTCCAACAAGTTTATAGAGTCATGGAGCTAGCAAGCCTCCATTAGGCACATAGGCAACAAGGTGGGCAACGGCTTAACCCTTGGATGTCCCTATGCTCATTGGGTTCAATGCATGACCAGCATCAGAAGCAGGCAGCAGAAGGGAGTCAACTGCCCTTTGAGCGGGGAGGAAAATACAACTTGCTTGCTTTCAGATATAGCTAGCCCTCAGAAACAGTAATAGGAGCAATCATTCCAGGATGATCAGGGAAGGGAAGGGGGAGGAAGGGAGGGAAGAGGGAATGGATAGCAATGACAGCCAGGAAGATATAGTTAGTTCTAGTGAGCAGCCAGGTGCTTGTGAGAGGTGCCTTTAAAGTAGCACTTTATGGAGGGATGCTGTGACGTCATCTTTGTGTCTGGAAAGTGAATATTTGACATTATCTCTATCTCGGAACTGATGACGTCTTTCTCTAACCAGAGCCAGTTTTCTGTGCTTTGTGGTAGTGAGCGCAAGATTAGGCTGCATAATTCTCTTCCATGTCCTCAGTTTCCCACAAGTCAGCAATGATTTCCATAGTTCCATGTCTTCTTCTGAATCCTGTTGATGGACTGCTGCAACCACTGTTGAATAATCCTCAGCCAAATTTTACTTGTGTGTGATATTAATATGGGAGCCCTGGTGGTGCAGAGGTTCAGTGCTGTGCTGCTAACTGTGAGGTCAGCAGTTTTAAACCACCAGCTTCGCCACAAGAGGAAGACGAGGCTTAACTCCCATAAAGAGTCTTAAAATAAAAAGTTAGTCTTGAAAACCTACAAGGGCATTTCTACCCTGCCCTATAGTCTCCATGAGTCAAAACGGACTCAATGGCAGTAAGGTTTGAGTTATATCAATGGTAATTGTACCATAATGGCCACAATCTGAGGGGTCACCTTTCTTTGGTATAGATAGTTATGGATCTCTTCCAGTCCATTGGTCAAGTAGTGTCTTCCACTGTTCTCAGCCTAGAGGAGTGAGTACTTCCAGTGCATCATCAGCTTGCTGGAACATCAACTCCTGGAACTTGTTTTCCACTACTGTCTTCACTTCAGCTTGGAATTCATGAAAATCCTATGAACTATAACCTTGCATCTAAATCACAATATAATTCTCCCCCAAATACCATGAAGTCCATGCAAATTTACAGCCTGGAATGGTCTTATTTATTTAACAGAGTTAAAAGTGTAATGAAAATAAGGCAGGCGTTGCCTTATATTTCTTTCTTTCTTTTTTAAAAAATACTTTTATGGAGGGCTCTTCCATCTCTTATCACAATCCATACATTCAACCAGTGTATCAAGCACATTTGCACATATGCTGTCATCACCATTTTCAGAGCATTCCCTTCCCACTTGAGCCCCTGATATCAGCTCCCCATTTCTTCTCCCTCCCTCCCCCCACCCTCCCACACGAACCCTTGATAAGTTATAGATTATTTTCATATCTCACATCATCCTCCGTTGCCCCATTTTTCCATTGTTTGTCCCCTTGAGAGGGGGTTCTAGGTTGTCCTTGTGATCAATTCCCCATTTTCCCCCCACCCTCCCCTCATCCTCTCAGTGCCTTATATTTCAAACGCAACTTCTCCTTGTGTACACAACCTACATGCTACAGAGCTGGGGTGGCTCTTTTTATTTATGAGATTTTTGAAATGTACTTCATGCACCATGCCAAAAGTAGGGAACGTTCACATCTTTTATTTTATTTTCCTATTGAAAATCATTCAAAGTGCACCATAAGTTGCTTTATATTCTTGTTTCTATACCATGTTTTTAAATATAAGCCTTTGCGATCCTTAGTTAATACTTTTTTAATAATGAGTCCACTTTCAGTCAACCATCAATAAAAATTACAAGTAAATCAGAGAAGAAATAGATTTCTACATGAGGGTGGTGGGAGGGTGGGGTGGAAAGGGGTAACCGATTACAAGGATCTACATATAGCCTCTTCCCTGGGGCTGGACAACAGAAAAGTAGGTGAAGGGAGACATCAAACAGTGTAAGATATGACAAAATAATAATTTATAAATTATCACAGTTTCATGAGGGAGGGGGAATGGGGAGGGAGGGGGACAAGTGAGGGGCTTAGGTGGAGAGCAGATGTTTTGAGAATGATGAGGACCACGAATGTACAAATGTCCTTTACACAATTGATGTATGTATGGATTATGATAAGAGTTGTATGAGACCCTAATAAAACAATTAAAAAAGAATAGATTTCTTGGCTGTGATGCTCACAGTCCACCACACACACTAGGAAATGGCACAGACACACAAGCCAGACCTCTAGCCTGTTAAAACACAAACCAATGCAACTATTGGTCTCTACTAGTCTGGGACCAAATAAAGAACTAAAGATGAAAACCAAACATTCAGAGAAGAAACTTGTCTATAGGACTAACAATCTCCACAAACCACCTTCTCCTATATTCTGAGACCAGAACTCACTGCCATCGAGTCATTGCTGACTTATAGCAGCCCCCTGTGGGTCTCTAAGACTATAAATGTTTATGGGAGTAGAAAGCCCAGTCTTTTTCCCAAGGAGCTGTTCCTGGTGGTTTTGAACTGCTGACCATGTGGATCACAGCCCAACACATAACCACTACACCACCAGGACTCTGACACCAGAACTAGATGGTGCTAAAGGTTGAAGGTACTTGGCCAGCTGCTGATTGTCTATACTTTGCCTAGTTGGCCCAGGACCTTTGGCAGTTCCTGCTGAAGCACCTCGTTGATGGGGTCTTAGGGGTGCAGCACTTCCTCATCCATGGCTTCTCCCTCCTGCAGTGTAAGGGTCAGCTCCATGATGGGCTCCCTAGAGCCACAGGAAAGTAAGAATGCCTAGGTGGTAGAAACTCTCAATCGGCTGTGATAGTTTAAGTATATGGATAAAAAACATTCTCACCAGATATGTCAGAAAAGATATCAGCCATTCTGCCAAGTACAAATGATACTTGGTGTAAAATGTGATTATGTCAATTTTCAGCTTAATTAAGTAATTTTCCTGCAGACAACTCATTTTCAACAGAAGGGTTTTTGTTACAAAGTATGAAAAAGATGAATACTTGGGTCAAGGTTCAATAACATTTTTACATCTTCATCAAGAACATACTTAAGGGAAGTTGAATTACAAGGATCAATACTGTGAAAACAAAAATGTTTACATATTACTATGAAAATAGTTTTGATCTCATGGACTCCCACGAACCTTAGCATAATGGGATCTGCCAACCACACTTTGAGAACCACTGCCCTGAGCTAGTTTTCCATCTTAAAATCTAGGTAACAATTCTAGCATCTTAGAATTGCTGAGTGTAAGCAAGGTGTGTAACACCTTGGAAGGTAGCCCAGTCATTTATGACTCATAGAAATCCCAGGGGTGAGAGAACTGCACCACAGGGTTCACCTACCTAGACTGCTAACCTCATGTTCAGCAGTCAAAACCAACCAGCCACCTAAAAGGCGAAAGTTGAGGTGTGGGATCTTCTCCCAGACGCTCTGAGGAAGAAAGATGAGGTTTTCTACTCCTCTAAATAGGTACAGCCTCGGAAACCCATATGTGGAAGTTCTACCCTGTGTTATAGGGTTCCTATTAGTGGGAACCCATTTTGATAGCAGTGAGTCTTGAGTTTTGAACTCCTGTCCTAAAGATGTACAGCCTCCTGAATCTAGGTAGGGCGGCTATGAGTGGGATTCAACTAGGGCAATGAGTTGGTTTGGGAATCTACAGGCAGCCTATGGCCAAGTTTTCTCATGCACTCACTGGGTGGGTTCCAATCACAACCTTAAGTTAGCAACTGAGTTCCTAGCTGTTTGTACTAGCAGACTGAAATCAAACTTCCTGTCATCCAGCCAATTCTGATGCATGGCAACCATACTGGGCAGGGTGGAACTGCCATCATAGATTTTCACATTGTAACTGTACTGGAGTAGAAAGCCTCATCTTTCATACTTGGAGCACCTGGTCATTTTGAACGTGTAACCATTACACTACCTGTGCTCCTCAAGACACAGGAGTTTCTATTTAGTGCAGCGGACAGAAGCCCTGGGTGGCTGGTGGCTAGTGTGTTACTCATCAGGCTGAGAATTACAAGATCAACAGTTCAAATACACAAGTCTCTCCATAGAAGAATGAAACTCCTACACCCATGAAGACGTAGTATCTGAAATCCTAATGGTCCTGTACGGTTGCTGGGTTGGAATCCACACCATAGAGGTGGGTTTGGTTCAATTGATTTTCAGTCCAGCTGTGTAGCTGGCTCTATGTCAATGTATCTAACACTTACTCCTCTAACATCTTAAAGGCATATTTAGTCACATCTAACATATACCTTAAACTGTTCTTGACTTGCCTACTCCTTACATTTTGTTGGTCTAGCACTTCCTTCTCATTTAGCAAGCATTTGTCAGATGTTCATTTTACATGTGAGAAGGCAGATTCAAGGCCTCTTCAGACAATTCTCTGTTTTCAAGATCTTTTTCGACTTTGCATACGATCTCAAAGTGTTTGGGCAGTCTACAAAGCGTCACATCAGCCACGTGAGAGAAATGATTGTGGGATAGATGTCCACAATGACAGTGTCCAGAGACACACCTACAAAACCTGTTTCCTTTCCTCCCCCCAAATTTGCGTGTTTTTTTAATTTGCCTGTTTTAATGGTTGTGTACAAGACTATTTTTCTCTTGCATATTCTGAAGTGATTCTTCCTCCTATTTGCCCGTTTCCTTTCCTGCGTGGCGAGATTTGGCTTTCCATTCGAGGATCTTTTTGCGGGTTTTGTCCAGTTTTAGCCTCATGATGACCACCTTGCTGGAGAACGCCCACATGGACAGTTATGCCATGAGCTTTATCTCGCCTCACTGGTTCAACGTAGTTGACGTTATTTCTTCCTGTAAACCTGGACCACTTTGCCAATTTGTGTCCTCGCACATCCTGAACTTCATCACCCGAGCGATGGGCATGGATCGAACACTGTCTTTCGGTCTCGGTTCCTTGGAAAGAGAAGACATAATGTTCCTGCGAACGTGGGAAGGTGCACTGAACTGCCATTTTCGTGTTTTGCTCCAGCCCGAAGTCACACAGGGACTGCACTTCATTTTGGCCGCTGCTCCTTCAGCGATGGCCCAAAGGGGGAAAAAACCAAACCCGTTTCGCTAAGTAGTATTGCTCAGGGGCGCCCTGATGGCAGACTGGGTTACCCGCTGGGCTGCGAGTCGGGAGGTCTGGAGTCCAAAACAACCAGCCGCTCCCCGGGCAAGATGAGGCTTTCTACTTTTGCCGGAAACCCGCTGAGACAATCCTACCGGGCCCGGACAGAACTGAGATTTTGCTCAGTAGCTCAGCGCGTGAAACCTCAAATCTCGCGAGAGAGTTCTGAGCAAGGGAGGGGTGGAGCCTAGCCTGCCGTGGATTCCCAGCACCCTTAGCGAGTTGCTGATTCCGAACTGCGCGTGCTGGCGCGCAGGCGCAGAACGCATTCTTTGCGCACGCCTCAGCCGGTATAAATACGGATGTTCGCGGCCACTCGGTCTTTCGCTGGAGGAGCAGCGCCTGGTCTGGCGGCTTTGGGTGAGTGTTCTTGGCCGCGTGTCCTCTGAGTTCTCGGTCCAGCGTCCTACCTGGCAGTCATTCTGCAGCGACTATCCGGACAGCGGTCTTCAGAGTTAGTGATTGTGGGCCGCCGGAGACCACCAGGCCTGGGCGGGGCGCTGAGGCCGCAGCTCCCACGTTCGTTATTGCTTATTGACCGTCTTAGTACCTGCCTCCTAAGATTCGGCGCCTGCTCCCCAATGGGGTTGGACTCACGGAGCTTTATTGCCGACTCCCACCAATTTTTTAAAAAGTTAACTTGGTGTTCTTGTAATACGGAAGCTCCCCGGGATTTGGGTCACTTAACGAGATAATGACCGCTTACCGTTGTGTTATATTCAGTTCTGCCACGTGTTCATGACTACTGGCGTTTCCGATTACGCTTTCTTGATATACTTGGCGGAAAGCTGCTTTTCCGAATTTTGATTGCTGTTCAGCTTACAGCCTGCTAGGGAGAAACCGCTACCAACGAGAAATTATGCTTGCCACGTTCGCCTGTGAATTAAAGCGGTGTGACAGGGGTACCCCGACGTGGATACTCCCGGGAGGTCACTCTCCCCGGGCTCTGTCCAGGTGGCATGGAGGAGCACAGGGCCCAGTGCCCCATGATGTACAGTCCTTTTCCACAACGTCGGAGATCAAGCCGGGCCTTGAGCCTGCGCCTGCATATTCCTACAGCTTCTCAGAGTCCCACGGACAATGACTGAGGAGACAAACCATGCAGGAAACAGCCCTCCTATACACCCCTCTGAGTCGGTTAGTTCTCCATGATGGGTTACTTAGACTTGTTCTCCTTTTTTTGCAGAATGCTCGGAACTTCAAAGACTATTGAGGTGAGTCACATGTCTTGCCACATGATAGGCAAGACATGTTTTTTACTTCTGTGGGAGGGTTCTAATTGTTTAAGCAATCTCAGTAATTCTAAATTCAAGTCTCTGTTAAGATCGGTCATTGTGAATTTGATGCATTCTGATAGAAACTTGTCCGAGGATTTTTACCTCTTCAAACCAAGCGGGGCAGACTTAATTGCCCTGTGGAATCGCTGAGTGTCCATACAGATTCTGTCTTAGGCACCTTCAGTCGGAAAAAAAAACCCTGGCTATGGGCAAAGAGACACCTGATTGGTGGTGGTGCTCTTATATCAGCCAGGGACAGAGCCAACTTGTCCTTTGTTCATCCTAGCTTGATGCCTGGATTGTGGCCAGAGCTGTTTCATGCCTAGGGCACATTAAAAAAGTTGTCATATACATGTTGTCAATTTAAGTGTCCTCAAGTTTTTGGAGGAATTTATATTCATCTCGTGAAGGTTAGCATTTTCCCAGTAACATCATTTGATGGGGTGGGGAGGTGTCTAGTAGAAATTTGGCAATATGAAAGATTGAATGTGGTTTTCAGCTAGTTGAAACAATTAACTTACTGTATTTAAATCTTTACAGGGCAGTCTCAAATCTCTTGTCTACTCACAAGGTGAGTAACTCAATCCTTACAAATATTTTAAAGGATTTGTGTGATGATTGTTTTAACATCACTTATGATTAATATTCCAACGTGGATATTCCCGAGCGATCACTCTCCCCGGGCTCTGTCCAGGTGGCATAGGGGAGCAGAGGGCCCAGTGCCCCATGATGTACAGTCCTTTCCCACAACGTTGGAGATCAAGCTGGGCCATGAGCCTGCGCCTGCATATTCCTACAGCTTCTCAGAGTCCTGTGGACAATGACTGAGGAGACAAACCATGCAGGAAACATTTCTAATGTATACTGTTCTTTACATTTGAAAAACGAGTAGAATCTGAATCTGGTTTTTTTTTAATTGCAGGAGGAGAAAGGCCTTTGTTTTTTAATCCATTTTTGATCTGGTGAGTTGGATACTTAACACAATAAAATTTCCTCCAGTTGCTTCATTCCCTTTTCCCACAAATTTATTATAAAATAAAAGATGTTTAAATATTGATGGTGGTTTTTCTTTTTAGTTGGGTAGTTCTTTTAGTGGATGCTTTGTATCACTAGTGAAGCTCAGGTTATACTCATCAGTGTAGCTTTAGGGTTGGACTCCTGAGGTTGACACTGTTAACATAGTCCAAGTTCTCCAACTTTTCCTTCACAATTGGTTTGTAAATGGTTTGGACCACTTGGGCTTTTCTTCCCCTAATAAATAACCATTCTACCTTCATTTGTCACTTTGTTCCTCTCCAAGAATATTAAAGGATTTTGGGGGGGGTCCCTTTTGCTTTTAAAAGGCCTTGTATTAAAGCTGCTATAATACATGGTGCTGAAAAGCGATTGTAGTGTATTGTGAGGTTTCTGCAAACACATCTGGGTACAATGGCTTCATCTTCCTTCTCAAGTGACATTTCACTAGGGCATTTTTTTCACATCCGTTTATGTAAGAAACTTGGTCTGCTTGGTTAACAGAATGGGTGTGGGCTTTTCTGCAGCTGGGACCTCTGCCTCATGTTCTGTGGTAAAGCAGCCAGCGGTACTTGCGTGCAATGGATGCACGTTATTCTGTCAACTCCACTGAAACACGAATAAAATTGCTCCATAGATCAGATCAGTTGGCTCTGCCTTAGGTTGCTGGTGACGATCCAAATGGTGATCTGGAGAACTGAGTGGTATGTTTGACTGTCCACATGCTAATCTGGCCTGAGAAGTTAACTGATGCCGAATTGAAAATTCAGAATAGAAACTCTACAAACTTGGGGTTTAAAAATGTTCTCAGGAAAGCAGGTTCATTGTCTCTACTGATTAAACCAATGACAAAGCAATTTTCTGTGACCTTAAATGAATACTTAGATGTGAGGACTGGCTCTTCCATCACTTGTGGTCCCTGTTGGCACTCATGGTGCCACGTGCCCAGTCCATACCACAGCAGCCCTGTGCGCCTGCCCTCAATGTTTGAGCCTGTTGGTTGTTGCAGTCACTGCCAGTGTCCAGAGCGTTCATTTTTGCTGCCCCTCCAAACGCTTCAGAGACTCGTCTGGAAATGTCCAAAGTACATGAGATGTCTGGCTGTATTGCCAAAAATGTATTTGCTTTGACAGTTTACTAGGTCAAAGATTATCTGCACTAGGTGTCCTAGAGGGCTCAGCAGCCATGTAAGTTTTGCCATCCTTTTATATAGTTAACACCTGGTGTCAGCAGTGCTCAGGAAACTGTCAGAATGAGCCCAGTGCTGCAGAGTGATGAGAAGATTGAGTCACAATGGAAGGCTTGCAAGCACCTGCCATGGCACTAGAGAGATGGGGATGGGGACTAGCAGGGATCCATCTAGAAGGAGGTAGATGGACAAGTCATGGAAAGGGATAGGTGGGTTCTAGGGGAGCGTGGGAGGCAGTGGTGGATGAATGCAGCTATGAACATAGCTTCCATTTTGATTAGTAAACGGATGAGTTTGCTAATGTGAATTCGCCAAGGGGGAATGGCTGGAAAGATATGAGCTAATAATTGTACATATTTGTAACCATGGAAGTATAGAACTTTGTTTTTACTAAGAACCAAGGCTTATAATTTAACTTGGGGTTAATTGTACTTAGAACCATCCTGCCTTCCAGGAGACAGAAGGCGCCAGCAGTCCCATACACCTTTCCTCTAGTCCTTCCTTTACCCTCTCCCCGCCTCCACTCATCCCAATTCTACCTTACAAATCTGGCTAGACAAGAGGATGTATATACTATTACAGATAAGAACTGGAAACGGAATCCAGGACAGATGAACTCAGGGCCAGTGGTGAGAGTGGCTATGGAGGGAGGATGGGGTAGAAAGGGGGAACTAATCACATGTAACCCACTCCCTAGGGGATGGACAAGGAAAAGTGGGTGAAGGGAGATGTCAGACTGTAAGACATGACAAAATATAAGTTATCAAGAGTCCGTGGCAGGGGAGGGAAAAATGAGCTGATTACAGGGCTCAAGTAGAAAGCAAATGTTTTGAGAATGATAATGGCAACAAATGTGCTTGACACAATGGATGTATACGTATTGTGATAAGAGTTGTACAAGCCCCCAATAAAATAAAACCCCAGGATTAATAACTTGCCCAAGACTATACAGGAGCTAGAACCAATACCTCAGTCCATCCAACTCCAAAGTCACATACAGATTAACGAATTATTTACCTGACAGTGCTGTTTAGGCACTAGTTAACTGCAAGGTTGGCAGTTCAACCCCTGCAGAAGATAAGACTGCTTCTGTAAAGATTTAGTCCCTACAGAAAGGTTATATGAGAGCAAGCTTGCCAGCAGTTGGATTCTTTTGACCATTTATTTCCTACTTGTCAATCACTATCGTTCTCCATGTACCTTAGAAGGTAGGTATTTGTGTGCTTGTTGTATAGGTGGGGGATTTGAAAGTTACACAGCTCCTAAGAGGCTGAGCTCAGGAGTTAAAACAATTGGTTATAAAAATCTACATGAAACATCCCACATTACACCTCAAAAAATAGCTTTATTTTTACCTCATTTAAGTCAACATCTTTAACATTGGCGGATTTGGTAACCCTTGTACCAGGGGAAAATGAGCCCTGGTAAGTGTTGAGTTGCTGACAGGAAGAACTGTAAAGATTTATAAACCCCCAAACACCATATAGAATTGCTGTGAGTTAGAATTGAATGACTGGGTTGGGTTTGGTAAGTTCCTTGGTGGTCCAGTAGGCTAAGCATTGGACTGCAAACCACAGGGTAGGTGGTTCAGACCCACTAGTCGGTCTATAGGAGAAAAGTGAGTTTCTGATCCTATAGAGAGTCCGTCTCAGAAACCCTAGAGAGCATTGCTATGAGTTGGAATCATCTGAGTGGTAGTGGGCTTGGTTAGGCCATGAAACTCAGTTACGATTGTACTGGATTATAACCTATGTGGCTTGTTTACCGTGCTGTTGGAACATGACCGTGGACGTGGGCCAAGTTTCCTTGCAGAGAAGAGGCTCTCAGCCTTCTGTGTCTAAGCATGTCTTCCTGATGGAATCCACATTTATATTTTACCCCGTCATTTGATGAAGACTTAACATGCCAGTTATTCTCTAAACCTCATGATAGCCCTGTTGGTGGAACTTAAATTTAGTTTTAAACACAAAAGCTACTTACGCAAAGTTACACAGAATGGAATTGGAAGTTTGGCTAGTCTCTAGAGCCAGCCACCAACCTGACCTGCTCTCTCCAGTCTCCAGAATGGCCTCCACAGGGAGGGCTGATCCCTTTGGATGCCTTTATGCTCCTTAGCACTTGTGAATATTTTCCAGCTATGTCTTGCTAGTTGCAAGATCCTCAAGAGTGGGGACCATGTACATAAATCAAGCAGTAAGCACTGGACCTGGTAAATAACCACTGGCCACTGTTGATGCTCCACCGTGCCCCCTTTTTATTGCTCTCCTTGAGTTTCGTGTTTGTCGGCAAAGCTGGAGGTCATTGATTTGACTTTTTTTTAGATTATTTTCTGATAGGGTAATTCGGTGTTATAAATTATCTGCCAATACTGCTTTAGCATCATCTAAAAAAATTCTGGCATTTTATATTTTGAACTTTACTTCAGTTCAATCAAAATTCTTCTGAAATTTGTTCGGAGTTCTTTGGTCTGTGAGTCATTTAGAAGGATGTTACCCCCTCAAAAAAGTATGTTACTTAGTTTTCAATTTTTGTTAGTAGTTTCTAATTTAATACCAGTGTGGTCTAAGCAGAGACTAATTGAATAATTTAAAATTTATTGATAATACAGCCTATCCTGCCAAATATTCATTAAAAACGAAAGATTCTATTAAAGGAAGAATGGCAGTTCGTGAAATGGACGACCACAACTCTTAAGGGAAGATGCACAAGTGTCCTTGGCAAGTCTTATTTCACTTGGCTATTCTGCTCTTGCTGGGTGAAATGGTGTATAAAGGCCAATTGGTGTAAATTTGTTGAATGTGTTCAACCACTTTTTATTGCTTTCTACCTACTGTTCTGTCAGTTATTGAGAGAGGAGTATTGTAAAAACGAATGACGGAGGGCAGGGAAGGAAGGAGGAAAAGGAGCTGATACCAAGGGCTCAAGTAGAACATCCTTGAAAATGATGATGGCAACGTGTACAAATGTGCTTGACACAATGGATGAATGCATGGATTGTGCTAAGAGATAGAAGAGCCCTAATAAAAGTATCGTAATAAAAAAAAAAGAATGATGTGGGGCTTGGCATCACACGTGGGGAGGAGAATCAGAAGCCACATCATCATTGGCCCAAGTCTGATTTCTAGGAGGCAGTGGTCAGCTTTATATAACCTTGATAATTTTACTGATTTCCATCACACAGGTAGGCTGATGTGACAATACTAGGGCTGAGAAACACATAGCCCTTAAGCATTTAAAAAATACACAAAGTTAAACTTGCCTACTCCTGACTATCTGTGTTTATATGCATCTGGCCTTGGGCCTCTGCAGAGTGAGTCTACTAGGCCCTGGCCATCTTATCAATCATCTAGTTTCACCACCCTGCCTTTTGCTCTGAGCCACTCCAGGAGCAGCCTTTCTCCCCGAGGCTGAAGCACATCTCTTCATCTTCTTTAAGCATTAGGTTCCCACACTTGGCTGTTCTTCAGAATCGGGGTGAAAATTCAGGTTCCTTAGACTCCCCCTTTAGAAATTCTGATTCAGGCTGATTCCAAGATCAGCCAAGTTTGGGAGTCTAGGCTGTAAATCGTTAGAGATAACAATAACCAAAGTAACCATCAAAGAATGAAAAATTTCACCTCCAATGTCCCTTTTTTTTCTTTGGCAAATTCCATGCTTCCAATGAGTTTGAAGCCAGTGCAATCCTACTTGTGATAGCAACTGTCGGAAAGAATGATGTGGAGCTGCCGCCTGACTCCCTGCAGGAGACTGGGGTCAGATACCTCCCACTCCACCAATTCGGACACCAACGTCCCTCCCACAGAGCTCTACTTCTGAGTAGGGCTTGGTAATTCATTGTTAGTGACCACACCGAAGTCACAGACTGCTCACAACTATGAAGGAAGTTAATTAACGGGTTACAAACTCTGGATACATGATTCAGATAAGACAACCTCTTCTCAGCTTTTCCCACGGACAGGCCTTTCTCAGGCCCTTGGCCTCTCAGTCACATGGCCCCTTGTCTTCTACCCTGTTCATGTCACATCCAAAGCTCTTTTAGGGCTGTTGGTAAATGCCCGAAGAACACACTACTCCACTTTAAGCCTTAGCCTGAAGGTGCCCAGGGCTAGCTCTAGGCCAGTAAGCCCAGCTCCCCAATTAGGTGCCTGGAGGCACCTTATTCTACAAGCCAGCCTCCTACCCAAAGGCACTCAGCTTTGCTTGCTCTGTGGACTGGGACTCCACTGAGGCACTGTCTCCTGCTTGGGCTTCTGGTTCTGCTGCTGCTCTTAAGCAAGGTTTGAAGCACAGAGAATCTCAGGATCCAAAGTTGTTTTGTTTCTCTTGCTGATAGTGAGATGCTCTCTTTTTGTTTTTGAGATGGCTCATTTTATACTCAGCAAAGGTTTCAATCACATTAACTGTAAACAATCACATGATCCTATCAGATCTTTCCTTCCCTTCTCACCAAGACCCATCAGGAAAAGTCATTTGGTAGGTGTAACAAAGGCTAGAACCAATCAAAATCCAAACTCATTGCCAAGTCAATTCTGATTCATCTCAACTTTATAGGAAGCAGTAGAACTGTCCCTGGGGGTTTCTGAGACTATATGAGAATTTAGAGGAGCAGAAAGCTTCCTTTTGCTCCCATGGAGCATCTGGTGGTTTCAAACTACTGACCTTTGGATTAGCAATCCAATGCACCACCCACTGTACCATCGAGGGTTCTATAGCTAGAATAGTTATATTGACTAATTCACTGCACTCCAGATATTGAAATCAGTGATTATAGGTATGGATGTATCTATTTCTCTCTGTACTTCTGTCAGTTTTTACATCAAGTATTTTGTAACTCTTATTATTTACATATATCTTAAGAATCAGTTTTTGTGATTAATTGACTTTTCCTTATGCTGTTTTTTTAATTAGGGGCTCATATAACTCTTATCACAATCCATATATACATCAATTGTGTAAAGCACATTTGTACATTCATTGCCCTCATCATTCTCAAAACATTTGCTCTCCACCTAAGCCCTTGGCATCAGCTCCTCATTTTCCCCTCCCTCCCCACTCCCCCTCATGTATAATTTATAAATTATTATTTTGTCATGTTTTTCCCTGTTCAACATCTCCCTTCACCCACTTTTCTGTTGTTGGCCCCCCAGGGAGGAGGTCACATGTAGATCCTTGTAATTGGTTTCCCCTTTCCAACCCACTCACCCTCCCTCTACCCTCCCATAATTGACTTTTTAAAAATCTATCATCAAATGACCTTGTTTAGATGACCAGGCAGTGTTTCATTTTAGTATACACAGAGTCACTAACAACCAAGAAACAATTTATATCTGGTTATAGTTTTTGCTTTTAAAGCCCCTTTGTCAGCTATTAATATAGATATCCCATCTTTTTTAAATCAATGTTAACTATTGTATATGGTTTTTCTACCCTCTAACTTTTATCTTTTGTGTATTTTTATTCAGGCAGCATAGAGTTGAGTTTTCTTATTCAATATGACAATTTTTGCCTTTTAATTAGGGTATTTAGTTATGATATTTAGACCATTAACTCTTAAGATGAAATGAAGGGGAAGAGAGGAGAGGTGGGGAATAGAAGCCTGGAGGCTGGCATTTTGGGGTGGATAGCAGAAATAGAAGGCTGGAGAGACTCGGAGAGGGAAGATTTTGAAAGGCAGTTAGTGATTTAAACTTTCATTCTGAGAGGAAGAAGGGAGGGGGAGTAACCTACGTGATAGAAAAGTATTGTTTTTTTTCCTGCCCCTCCCCCCTCAAAAAGTATTGTTTTTAATTTCAACAGTTTTATTAGTACTTCATCCACATGACATACAATTCAATAGTTTGATCACATCAAGAGGAGTGGTACAATGACCACCACACTCAATTCTAGAACATTCTCTTCTTCCTTGTACTCACTGTTACTTATGTAAAAGCATTACATTTTTGAGTGTCGCGGTTAACCTAGTGGGACTCTGGGTGGCGTGGGTGGACTGCAGCCTGGATCCAGATGGACTGTTCGCCCAGTCCTCAACACAGTCTTGGTCTTCCGCCATTTGTGTGATGACATCAGAGAACTGACATCCGTTTTCTCATCTGCTAATGGTCACGAGGATTTTGCGAGGGAACCAAAGACAACGGGCATGGAAATGTTTCTGTGGCTAACAAACTAAAGTGGTTTTTTTGTTTTGTTTTTAAACATTTTATTAGGGGCTCATACAACTCTTATCACAATCCATACATATACATACATCAATTGTATAAAGCACATCTGTACATTCTTTTCCCTAATCATTTTCTTTTTTTACATTTTATTAGGGGCTCATACAACTCTTATCACAATCCACACATATGCATACATCAATTGTATAAAGCACATCCGTACATTCTATGCCCTAATCACTCTCAAAGCATTTGCTTTCCATCTAAGCCCTCCGCATCAGGTCCTCTTTTTTTTTTCCCTCCCTCCCTCCCCGCTCCCCCCTCCCTTAAAGTGTTTTTTTTAAGTGATAATGATCATCATTTTTATTATTATATTAAGCATGTGAATGAGTAAGATCTTGGAGGAAGTGAGCAGAGAATATCAGAGATTTCAAGTTGAAGATTTCAAAGCATCTCATATAAAAGCAAAGTCCATGATGGATGCAGAAGTAAACTTGGAGAGGTAAGACGCCCCCAATATAGGAGGCTACTTTGGGATGGGCTCTGCCATAGTAGTGGACATTGAGTGGACCAATAAACATGGATGGAGGTGTGGGCGGGAAGCTTGGGTGTCACGGATTCACTTCTAGAATCAAATCAGCGTGCATTGGAGAAAATATTCTCCCACAGAGGTCCTGACCTGAGAAATCCACAGATCAAGCAAATGCCCGAGGAATACCTGAAATCCTAAACTGTTTATATCGATCTTCAAGAAAGGCTGTGGGAATAGGAAGGGATTGCTGTCAGCTCTCCATGAAGGTCCTTGTCTTTTTCAACATCGGTGGGCCTAGAGTTCCTCAGAGATCTCTGTTGTCTTCCTATCACTCTTCCCCTGGGTCTATGCCTAGGAGGTTCTCAGCACAGAGACTTTCTGACACTGGCACATTATGCATTACGGTTACATCATTGCTTAACTGCCAAGCTACATTATTCCATAACTGCCTAACCACTGAGAATCCTGAAATAGCCAAGTTGACATGAATTTTGGGGGGGGATACAATTCAATCCAGGACAGGGGTAATCTGTGATACCTATTTTTCATCCAGCTCCTAGCCCCAATTCACACACTTTTACATGTATTACATTCACATGTACAGACCTCCAATATAGGTGCGTCTATTCACTAAGTCTGTTTTCTAGATTGATCCTACAAAAACTGACACTTCATTCCTGGTTTGGTAAAGGAGAACCCAAATCTCAAGTATTCTTTAAAGAGAACATTTAGCAAGTCTGAAATAGGACAAAGACACATTTTTCTGATGAGGGAGAACATTAGGTCAAGATGGTGTTGTATCTGTTTCTTAACTTAAATTCTGAGTCCCCTCGTTTGCAAAAGGCCACGAATGGCACTGACGGTCCAAAATCTACTTGCAGTTCCCCATTAAGATTCACCCAGGCCCCCACTACCATGATCCCAGTTCTACCTTACAAATCTGGCTAGACTAGAGGATGCACACTGGCACTGGTAGGAACTAGAAACACAGGGAATCTGGGACAGAAAAACTCCTCAGGACCAATAATGAGAGTAGCGATACCAGGAGGGTAAAGGAAAGGTGGGGTAGAAAGGGGTAACTGATCCCAAGGATCTACATATAACCCCCTCCCTGGGGGACAGACAACAGAAAGGTGGGTGAAGGGAGATGTCAGACAGTGTAAGACATGACAAAATAATAATTTATTAATTATTAAGGGTTTGTTAGGGAGAGCGGGAGGGGAAAAATGAGCTGATACCAAGGGCTCAAGTATAAAGCAAATGTTTTCAGAATGATGAGGGCAACAAATGTACAAATGTGCTTGACACAATGTGTCCCGTCCCGCAGGACGTTCACCGTGGGTCCTAGAGGAGAGAGTGGGAATTGGGGGTGTACAAGAGGCACGGAGAATGAGGACAAGACAATATCCTGATCAAGTCCTGTTTTAATGAACAAAGTGTCACAGCTTATAAGGGCCAGCCAAGGGGGGGAGCCGCAGCCGCACATGCAGATTAGGCTACCTACCTTGGCAACAGGCCAATCAGGGAGTTCAGGGGAGCGTGCCCTCCCTGCCCATGAGTCAGTAAGGGCTTACAGTCTTCAATTAGGTACGCAGAGGAGTGGCATGTACATGCAAATCAAGCATAGGGAAGACGATCTTTTGCCCAATCAAGGGGATGCAGGACACGGGTGCTTATCTAAAGAGCATTACCCCTTGTTTGCTCAAGCTTTACAGCTGCAGTGCTCTGTCATGTAGGCTGGGGTAGAAGAATGCCCAGAGCTCAGGCTAATAAATTCCAAGTAATGGCTGGGCCTCACGGCTCCAGGCAAGCCCTAATAAATTCCAAGCAATGGCCAGGCCTCGTGGCTCCGGACAACAATGGATGGATGGCTGGATTGTGTTAAGAATTATACGAGCCCCCAATAAAATGATTTTTTTTAAAAAAAGAATACACCCAGGCAAGTTCCCAAGGAGACTGCCCTTCTCCTGGGTGGGCTCAATCACAATTTGTGGTAATCCACTTTCTAATACACTCTGCCTGAGTGCCAGCTGCTCTCCACAAATCCTTCTGGGAAGAAGTACAGCCAGAGCGCTCCTTAGAGGCAAGGGTGGTGAGATTTCATTTTACATACTTTGGTTATATTGTCAGGAGAGGCAAATCCCTGAAGGTAGACATCGTGCTTGGTAAAGCAGAGGCAGCTAAAAAGAGGAAGACTCCCAACCAGATGGAGTGATACAGTGGGGCAAGAAGGGGTTCAAGCACTGAAACAATCGTGAGGAGGACGCGGGACCCCCCAGTGTGTCGCTGTACACACGGCAGCACAGAGATTAAGCTACCACTGAGTTCTTTCTGATCATGGCCGAGGGTGTCGATAATCTGGTCAAGCCAGAAAGGAGCCGACTTCCACCAGCTCCCAGCCAGTCTCTTGGTGGCTTGCCTGGGTATGTATGTCCTTGATGGAAAGGATCATACTGGGGACACTAACTACATGGCCCGAACAGTCATGACTCTAGCCTGCAGGGACTACAGAAGCAGAACGGGACCCTGATTGGGGCGTGGACATCCTGTTAGAAGAGCTGACCAGTGCGGCCTAGGGCCTTCTGGCAAAGGCAGTCGGGGTGTGACCACCCCAGGATGGTGCTCTCCCTTAAGGACACTGACCCTCCCTGGGCTGGCTAACTCAGAGGTGTTGATAATCCACTTTCCAATGCACTCTGCCTGAGGGCCAGACTCTTCACGTCTATGTTTAATGGCCAGGAAGAATTCTAAATTCCAAAGTCACAGTCATCAAGTTGGTGTGGGGTTTCTGTCATTCTTTATGGCAGTGGGTTCTCAACCTGTTCCACCCTTCACAGGGGTCGCAGATTCATCACAGTAGCAAAATGATAGTGATGAAGTAGCAACAAAAATAATGTTGTGGTTGGGGGTCACCACCACCTGAGGAACTGTCTGACAGGCTCTCGGCATGAGGGAGGTTGAGAATCCCTGCTCGAGGGGATTAGAAAACCTCATCTCTGCAGTGGGGCAATGGGTGGGTTCCCATTGCTGACCTCGAGGCTACCAGTCATCACTAACCCACGAGCGCTCCACGAAGGAGGAGGCTTCATCCACTTGGAAACTGCAAATGAATTTCAGGTTTTGTTTTGTGGCTCCTTGGGATTTATCATAATTTTTAAATTAAAAGATAATTCTATTGGGGTTCTGATAATTTGGGGTTTTCGCAAACCTGGAGGAGCTGTGGTGGCCTAGCGGGGCCTACTCGTTGGCTCAGTAACTGCAAACTTAGCAGGTTGGAAGCCAATAGCCGCTCTGGGGTCGAAAGACTTTCCACTGAAAAAGCTCCAGCCTTGGCGGCCCCCAGGGGCTGTCCTATTCCTGCCCCAGAGGGTCGCTATGAGTCAGAGCTGCCTGCGTGTGAGGCTGAGTAAGACGCCGGGCTGTATGCGTGTCACGTGTCTCTGAACGAGGTCCTCCTGAGGGCAGGGAGGTCCGTGCCTCTTTTTACCTACAGCCCCCCCCCCCGCAGCTCGCCCCCGCCGCGCCAGGTTCCCCCAGCAAACCCTGATGGGCAGCGTCAGTGCACGTGTCCGGACCAGGGAGAAAAGCACCGACCCGAGGGCTGGCCTACTGGCCGGCCGGGGCGCCGCTGCACTTCCCGGGGCGGGCGCCAGGGGCCGCCCTCCGCCCCGCTTTCCGTCCCGCCGGGCCGGCCGGGCCGCAGAGCGCATGCTCTGGGGCAGTCCGCCGCGGGCCTGAGCCGTGCACGTCTGGGCTCCGGTCGTCGCCCAGGTAGGTCGCGCCGGGCCGGGCGCGGCGGCGGGGGCCGCGCGGGAGAGGCCGGGCTCGGAGGCCGGGGGCCGCGGCGCCAGCCCACGTGAGCCGCGCTGCGGGCGGGCGGGCGGGCGGACGGACGGACGGCGCGCGCTGCCGGGGCCTCGCGGGCCCCCGGGCCCCTCGGACGGGCTCCTCCCCGCGCGGGACGCGACCCCCTGCGATACCGCGCACGCCGGCCCCGCGGCGCCCGCGCGGGCGGGAGATTCAAACGGCCCGATTGCGGCGGCCGGATGGCGGGGCCGGAGACACGCGGCGGGGCGCGCCGGCCTCCCCGCGGGCCGGGCCCGTTTCCGGGGGCAGCGGCTGCAGAGCCGGGGCGGGCGCGAGGGTAGGCAGGGCTGTGAGGGGCGGCCGCTGGGGCCCGGGCCCGCCCGGGCGTTCCCCGTCAAGGGGCAGGCTCC
The DNA here is from genome assembly GCF_050624435.1 of Tenrec ecaudatus. Lineage (NCBI taxonomy): Eukaryota > Metazoa > Chordata > Mammalia > Afrosoricida > Tenrecidae > Tenrec > Tenrec ecaudatus. The sequence goes on from NC_134530.1 coordinate 51,734,253, forward strand.
TGGCCCCTGGGGAAGGCGTGCCGCGAGCCTCGCGTCCACCCGCTCGGTCGACACTCTCCCTGGGCTTTGGCAGGGCCGCGCAACCGTGGGGGGACCCGGTCCGAGTTCCTGGGCTCATCGGGGAGACCTCATGTGGCCCCCCGTTTCGGATCAGTCAGATCTCAGACTTGTGTCCTTGCAGCGTGGGGCCCTGCTGCCCGCAAGTCCTTCATCAGATACCGAATTCTTTCAACCAGCAGTGGCTTTGGCCCAGTGGAAACTGAGTTGTGGAGTGCTGACGGGACCCTGAGGGACACGCAGCCTGCCTGGCCAGTAACTCGGACGGACGGGAGAGCTGGTGGCTGTGGGTGGCGGTTAGCGTGATCAGGACACCACAGGCATTTTAGTCTCTGAACCGAGAGTATGACAAGAACAAGGTGATATACCTGGAGAAGTGGGCAGCCACCAGGCTGAAGGGACATGGGAGGCCCGTGAATGGAATCTGGGAAGATGAACGAGGAGTTTACCAGGCTTCTGTGGCAGAGACATCCCAAGAACAGAAACCCGGTTTTGTTCAGCTTTTTATAACGACCTAGTTGGGTGCCTATGGCCACCTACCTACCCAATTCCCCAGAACCTTAGAGCATGGTGGTTAGAGGGGTCAGCTGCTGATGTAAACATGTCGCACCCATCAGAGAGATACTCCATCAGAGAAAGCCGGTGATCTTCCATAAAGAGAACCACCTGGGAGCGTCCATGCAGCCCTTCCACTGTTCTGTGGGGCCACTGTGAGTTGGAGTCCGCTGCTGGCCAGGCTTGGTTAAAAGGCATGTGGTGAGGACAGCCGACATCCCATACTTTTCACAAGGGAGTGGTTGGAAGCATCTGTTTACCACTGGAAAAATGAACAGGTCCTGACTACGCCCAACTCCGCAGCTAAGACTCACCCCGACTGAAGAACTTGTGCAAAGTGCCCCAGCCGCATGCATGGCACAGCGCAGGAGCTGAGCAGCTGCTGATAAATGAGCCAGCCCCCCTCTTTCTTCCCTCCGGGGACCTTTCCCACAAAGAGACTGTCAGTCTGGCAGGCAGGTGTTGATCTCCTAGCATGGGGCAGCAAAGGACAGCTGCTGTGGTCAGAGAACACTGCAGAAATGAGTTTGAGGGGGGGAGGTCACAGGGTCACAGTAGGACCATTTTCAGAGGGGTCTGGAAGATGTCCAGTGTGGGATGTATCTCCTCTTCATTCAGCAAACAAGGAGACAGAGCCTGAGGCCCAAGCCAGGACACCCCTGCCAACAAGTAGGAGCCAGCTCATGGCCCCCCTCAGGGTGGAATATAACTGCCCCTTAGGGTTTCCATTTAATCATTTAATAAAATGATTAAAGAATAAAAAGATTATTTTAATCGGGGGCGCTTACAGTTCTTATAACAATCCATACATCAATTAAACATATTTTCACATATGTTGCCACTGTTTTCTAAACATTTACTTTGTATTGATCCCTTAGTTTTAGCTCTTTTTTCCCCTCCCCCCAGCCTCATGGCCACTTGATAAATTATTATTTTCATGTCTTACACCGACTACTGTCTTCCCCCATGGTTTCTGTTGTTTGGCCTCTTATGGGGAGGGACTCGGCGTGGGGGCGGTTGTGTGTCAATCATTGTGATCAGTTCCCTCTTCCCCTCCTCTCCCCACCTTCTGCCTCCCTTCCTGGTATAGCTACTCCTATTCCTGTTCCTGGATTCCATGTGTGTCGTGAGCTCTTAGCTCTTATCTGTACCTGTGCACATGCCCCTGTCTAGCCCACAGTGAAGGCAGGACTGGGGTCATGATAGTGGGGGGTGAGGAAGTCTCAGGAGCCGGAGGAATAGTGTATGTTGCATCGGTGCTATCCTGTGCCCTGCTTGACTCGACCCTTCTGTGGGGGATGTCTTGCTGTCTACAGATGAGTTTTATGTCTCCGCTCTGAGCCCCCTCGTTCTCAACAATATGTTTTTTGTTTTTGTTCATTTTGCTTTTTTGAAAATTTTAATCATTTTATTGGGAGTTCGTACATCTCATCACAAACCATCCATCCATCCATTGTGTTAAACACATTTGTACATTTGTTGCCATCATCATTTTAAAAACATTTTCTTTCTACTTGAGTCCTTGGTATCAGCTCCTCATTTTTGTTGACCCTCCCTCACAAACACTTGATAATTTTTGTTATTATTTTTTCATGTTTTATACTGACCATGTTTCCCTTCACCCACTTTTCTGTTGTCCACCCCCCTGGCAGGGGGTTATATGTAGGTCATTGTGATCAGTTCTTCCTCCCCCAACCCCTTCCCATTCCCCACCTGGTATGGCTACTCTCAATATTGGTCCTAAGGGGTTTACCTTTGTAAATGCTCTGGTCTAGCCAGATTTGTAAGGTAGAATTGGGGTCATGATAATGGGGGTGGGGAAACATTAAGAACTAGAGGCAAGTTTTATTTCATCGGTGCTATACTGCACCCTGACTGGCTCATCTCCCCGCGATCCTCTCGTTAGAGGATGTTCAGTTGCCTACAGATGGGCTTTGGGTCTCCACTCTGTATTCCCCCTCATTCACAATTATATGATTTTTTTGCTCTGGGTCTTTGATGCCTGATACCTGATCCTATTGACACCTCGTGACCACACCAGTTGATGTGCTTCTTCCATGTGGGCTTTAAAAAATAATTGTTTTTTAATTTTGAAATCATTTTTAATCATTTTATTTACAACTCTTATCACAATCCTTACATGTAGTAATTGTATAAAGCACATGTGTACATTTGTTGCCCTCATCATTCTCAAAACATTTGCTCTCCACTTAAGCCCCTGGCATCAGCTCCTCATTTTTTCCTGTCCCTCCCCACTTCCCCCTCCCTCATGAACCCTTGATAATTTATAAATTATTATTTTGTCATATCTTGCCCTGTCCAACGTCTCCCTTTACCCACTTTTCTGTTGTCTGTCCCCCAGGGAGGAGGTTGTATGTAAATTCCTGTAATCCATTCCCCCTTTCCAACCCACCCTCCCTCCACCCTCTTGGTATCGTCACTCTCACCACTGGTCCTGAAGGGATCATCTGTCCTGGATTCCCTGTGTTTCCAGTTCCTATCTGTACCCATGAACATCCTCTGGTCTAGCCGGATTTGTAAGGTAGAATTGGGATCATGATAGTAGGCGGTGGGGAGGAAGCATTTAGGAACTAGAGGAAAGTTGTGTGTTTCATCGTTGCTACACTGCACCCTGACTGACTTATCTCTTCCCTGGGACCTTTTTGTAAGGGGATGTCCAGTGGCCTACAAATGGGCTTTGAGTTTCCACTCTGCACTCCCCCTCATTCACAATATGATTTTTTGTTCTTTGATGCCTGATACCTGATCAACACCTTGTGATCACACAGGCTGGTGTGCTTCTTCCATGTGGGCTTTGTTGCTTCTCAGCTAGATGGCCGCTTGTTTACCTTCAAGCCTTTAAGATCTCAGACACTATCTCTTTTGATAGTCGGGCACTATCAGCTTTCTTTACCACATTTGCTTATGCACCCGCTTTATCTTCAGTGATGTGTTGGAAAGGTGAGCACCATTGAGTGACAGGTTAATAGAACAAAGTGTCCTTGTGTTGAGGGAGTAACTGAGTGGAGGCCCAATGTCCATTTGCTGTGTGGTACTCATTGTTTTAGCTCCGCATTTCCCCCCAACCTCCCCTGCCATACCCCAAGAAACCACTCATCCAGTTACTATCTATAGATTTACCTGTCCTAGATTTCATCTACAGAAAAACAACCACAATAACACAGTAAAACAGACAAATGTCAATGGAAAACAAATTTAAAGTGAGTCAAAAGGGAGATCAAATGAGAAGAGACACATTGTAGCCTGGCCGCCTCTGACATAACTTTGCAATGCTCCCTCTCCAACAAGGGGATTCATATCTCCACTACGGGATGCGAGGGTTCACCGGGACTTCATGTTTGGACCCTAAAAATGGATTTGGGGCTTCCACTGCCATCCATTGGCTTCTGCAGTTTAAGCTCTGATACCATTCCCTCTTTTGGATTTTGATTTTATTTACAATCCTTGGATTACCCAGGCTGGTGTGCTTCTACCATGGGGACTTAGTTGATACCTTACTTAGATGGCTGCTTGTTTGAAGACAAGCCTTGAAGGCCCCAGAAACTGTTCTTGGTGGTAGCTGAGTACCATGTAGTTTCTGTATCACACTTTGCTGTAGTACCCATAGCGACAATGATTTCTTCATTAGGGCGACGACCATCAATCGGGGCCACTGTTCATTATTTTAAAACCAATCGGCTATATCCAGGTTTCTTGGCTCTCAGTTACTGGCTTTGTAAACTTAGGCAAGTAACTTCACCTCTCTTAGTATTAATTCCCTCAACTGTGAAAAGAAAGAGTTCAGTGAGAAGGCAGTTCAGTGGCAGAATGCTCACCGCTCCCATGGGAGACGAGGTTCAATTCTTCCACAACCAGCAGTTGCTGTGATTCTGAACCAGTTTCAGTGCAGATTCCTGGCTAAGATTAGAAAGAAAGGCCTGTCACAACGATTGAAAACCCAATGAGACGTGTACTGCTGGTGTAACAGAGGAGAGGCATTTAAGGTATGGATGTGCAGGGGATGTGAAGGAAACAGCAGCCTAGCCTGGGTTGGGGGTTCTGGCATGGAGAGTGTGTGGGAAGAGGAGGGAGGATGTGACTTAGGGTAGAAGGTCTGTTGGCACCAGCTCTTGCAGGCTGCTAGAACCAGGACTGGGGGTACAGGAAGACCAGAGACAGAAACCAGTGCTGCTCTCTTCTCTTTCTTGGGTGGGGCCAAGGGTTCCCTGGCAGCCTGAGAAACTGTTGGAGTGTGGGGAAGAAGTGGGGGCATTGGTTTAGAGCAGTCTCTTACAGCATCCAGGAGCTTTAGCTTCCCTGAATCAATTGGGATGAAATCTTAGCTACTGCTTTCAATCTTGGGCAAGATGCTTCACCTGAGTGTGTGTTTCAGTTTCTTCTCTGTAAAATGGGATCGGTCGACAGATCTAGCTAGCAGTGAGATGCTGCCGTGGTAGCCAAGACAGAGACCAACAAGGTGGTTGACTGGGTTGGTTCCAAGCCACAATCATAAGTTGGTTATAAATGCCCCATCACACCAGCCACTTTGGGTAGCCCCTGCTGTGGTGTCTCCACCGTTAGGCCAGCCCATCATCGCCAACTTACTGACAGGTCTGGGTTTTGTTTTGTTTTCACCTCACCTCTTGTCAGGGGTAGCCAGCCCCTAACACATTACGGTCCGATAGGTGCAATTGTACAGTGATAATAAGTAAAGATCATAGTAAAGTTACAGAGAGCATGAGAGATAGAAGAGAAGTATTTAAATAAATGGAGTCAGACACGATTCATGGTATAATGCTCACCTCTGCCCCGCTTGGTGGTCCATGTGGAGGGAGGGAGAGAATCTTTAATGCTAGCCCAGGCTTTATATATCCTCTGGGGACATGCAAGCCCCCTAATTACAGGTGAGGACATACGTCACAGGAAGGGGCTGTGCTATAGGTAATACAGTAATGAGGGAGTGGTCTAGAGAAATATACACAATAGCAAAAGGAGGGATTGGGGGTATACATGTGACAAGATGGGCGGATCCTAGGTACAGGATGGCAGCCTAACCTTGGATGCCACTGATCAGTTTGGCCTGTTCCCTGGCTCAACTGATAGAGACCATTAATCCCTTGTCTCTAGCTGCAGGGAGCAAGCCCACTCCTGTGGTGTGGGGAGACAACAGTCTGGCAGGGACTGCTTCTAGGGAAGATGCCTGTGAACATCTGACCTCCCACAACCTCTTGTTCGAAGCACTTTTCCATCCTGCTACTCAGTCTTCCTCCCGAGCATGGTGACCTTCAGCAGACCTTTCTCATGTCTTGATAGGGGCTTTGCCTCAGGCAGGGCAGGGCCCCAGACACAGTGATCTGGCTGCCAGCTTAGCCAGGGGTGTAAACTATCTACCCGCACAAGGGGATACTTGTTATACCTACATTTCCAGCCCATCCAACTTGGCCTACTTACCATAACCACATGATAAACACTGCAGATCCCATGAGAGCACCAGGTGTCTCCTTCCTGACCTGTTTTCCCCTAAACTCACTGCCACTGAGTCAATTCTGCTAGACCAGAGGATGTACATGGTACTGATAGGAACTGGAAACACAGGGAATCCAGGACAGATGATCCCTTCAGGACCAATGGTGAGAGTGGCAATACCGGGAGGGTGTAGGGAGGGTGGGGTTGAAAGGGGGAACCGATTACAAGAATCTACATATAACCCCCTCCCTGGGGGACATACAACGGAAAAGTGGGTGAAGGGAGATATCAGAAAGTGTAAGACATGACAAAATAATTTATAAATTTATAATTTACCAAGGGTTCGTAAGGAAGGTGGAGTAGGAAGGGAGGGGAAAAATGAGCTGATACCAAGGGCTCAAGTAGAAAGCAAATATTTTGAGAGTGATGATGGCAACAAATGTACAAATGTGCTTGACCAGATGGATGGATGGATTGTGATAAAGAGTTGTACTAGCCTCCAATAAAATTATTTAATAAAAAGGGTTGCCCACTTCCACTGTTAATGACCCTTCCAATCCATTCCATTTTCTTTACAGTAGCCAGAAGAATTTTTTGGCAACCTTATTCTAGAACCCTTGGTGGCATAGTGGGCTGAGATGGGCTGCTAACCACATTTCGAACCCACCAGCTACTCAACAGAACAAAGTTGAGGCTTTCTGTTCCCATAAAGATTTACAGCCTTGGGGACTCACAGGAACCCTGCTCTGTCAGGTGGCTCTCAGTCAGAATTGACTCCACCACCATTCATATAAACTTAGGGCCTTTCCCATCCCTCTCGCCACTGATCATCGTTAGCTCCTCTCTAGTTGCTTATCTTCTATGCAGGCGGGCATACAGTGTTGCCCTTTTGCAGCTGACTTGTGTCTCGGTGTCTTTCCAAGGTTCAGCAATGTGTGACCAGACGAGCCTGCCCTAGAACTTCATTTTGCTTTCTGGTGGCACGACATTCCACTGTTTACCTATGTGCTGAACTTTGTTTATCCGTTCATCTGTTGATGGACATTTCGTTGTCTCCACCTTCTGGCTGTTGGGAACATTGGTGTGTTGTTTGCGTTCCCACATGCATGTCTTACCAGGTATACACCTAGGATTGGAATTCCTGGGTTCCCCAGTAGTTCCAAGGCCAGTTTTTTGGGAGCTACTCCCAAACTCCCACAGTGGCTCGACCATTTTACAGTCCCCCAGTAGTTTCTTCACAACCTTGCCGACACCTATTATTTTCCCTTGAAACAAACAAACGAACGATTGCCATTCCTGGGGTGTGGGGGGGGGGGTGCGACACGTGGCATCTCAGTGTGGCCTTGATGTCCAGTTCCGTAATAGCTGGTGATAGTGAACACGCCTTCTGGTGTCCCTGGCTCTTTGAATGTCCTGTGTGGTGATCTGTCTGAGTGCTGGTACATGGCCCATTGTTTATTTTTTTGATCTTGTCACCGTTTTATACATGTTTGATCTTTTTCCAATTTCTTTTTTTCTTACCCGATTTTTATGGTACCTGGAAACTTTCTTTTGATGTGGAGGGTGTCTGTCCCCTGTGGTGACAGGATACCAGTGTGTCTAGAAAATACACGTCTGATGAAAATGCACGGCTGACCCCTAGCCTGAGCCTGCTCCTCAGCTGATGGCTGCCCAGCGCAGCCTCACGGGCACACCCTGCTGCGGGCACTAGTGCTTTCCCACTTGCCTCGGGGAGATGCCCGCTCCGGGGCCCTCCTCTGCCACACCCTCATGTGGGCCTCCTCTTCGCATAGCAGAACCCCGACTCATGACTCATTTACGTGTGTGCCCACCGCGAGTCTTTCTCCCCAGAGCAGCGGGTCTCCGCCTCCCTCAGGCCACCACCCTTTCATACAGCTCCTCATGCTGTCTGACCCCCTACCACAAGATGGTCTCCATTGCTGCTTCATCACGCATTTTGCTACTCTTGTCAATCGGGTGACCCCTGTGAAAGGGTCGTTGGACGCTCCCCCTCCCCCCGGTCACGACCCCCAGGTTGAGAACCGCTGCCGCTTTAGACCCTATGACCAAGTGAGGCTATAGCCAGCCATGGACTTGATTGGACGATGGGCAGTTCAAGATGCACGCCTTCGGGGCGTCTGATTAAGAGGGAGAACATAGCGTGTGGGCGCCTGGACGGAGGGGACGGTGAGCGGGTCTCCATCAGGGCGGCCCCCGGGAGTCTTCACCGCGCGCCTGCCCTGCAGCATCCTGTACAGACAGTATGTGGTCCAGCTTGACGACTGGACTCGCGCACCCTCATAGCGACCCTACGGACCGCATGTGGCACCTCCTGCGGGGCTCCTGAACAAGGGGCGCCCGCCGCCGCCAGTGCACGGCCGTCGGTGTTCGTGCGGGCCAGTCTCAACCTGCACCAGCTCCCCCCGGCCCGCGCCCATGGCACCCCTCTCCGGGGCGTGAGCAGAAGGGAGGGCTGCCTGGGCGCTGACGCTGCGGCCTCCTGTGCAGGGCAGGCTGGGGAGGCGGATCGGAGCCCAAGGAACAGGTGGGGTGACTGGTGGGCCCACAGGGAGCCTGGAGAGGAGTCTGTGGCCCTCAGTTACCTCATCTGGACAATGGGAAGAGGTGGCTCCGACTGGATCATGGATGCCCCCAGGGCTGTGCTTAAGGACTACGCGAAGTAGGGCTTAGGCAGTGTAGCACCCGCTCTGCTCGTTTATGATCACTGCTCGTTTAGCACGCAAGTCCTCGTGCAGTAACTAGATTATTTAATCTCTAGATTCCCACAACACGTTCAAGGGGTAGGTAAAAGCTGCAACATGTCAGGTAGAGATCGGTCAGAGACGGAAGGTTCAAGTAGTTTTCACCAAAACCCGCAATAGAAAGCAGTAAGCCTGCATCCTGCCACATCGTTACATCCTTCACACTGAGGAGAAAACCAGATCACAAGAAGCTAGACAACCTGTACGGCATCAGACCGCTGGAAAGTAGCTCCTCTTGGTTGCTGGTGACCTTATGTCTAACAGAATGAAACATCACTTGGTCCTCTGCCCTCCCCAGGGAGCTCTGGTGATCCTGCCGGATAAGTGCCGGACTGCTAACCACAGGGTTGACGGTTCAAACCCACCAGCTGCTCTGCAGGAGAAAGATGAGGCTGTCTGCTCCCATCAAAACATACAGCTTGGAAATCCTCCATGGGGTCATTGTGAGTCGTGCCCTCTCTGCAAACACTGGTGTGTTTGAGCCCATGCTTGCTGCTGTTGGGCCCTTTCGCCAGAGGGCTCGGCCTCCAGAACAGTGGTTCTCAACCTGGGGGTCGAACGACCCTTTCACAGAAGTCCCCCGATTTATAACAATAGCAAAGTGACAGTTATAAAATAGCAGTGAAAATACCTTTATGGTTGGAGGGTCACCACCACATGAGGAACTGTATGAAAGGGTCGCGACATGAGGGAGGTTGAGAACCACTGCTCTAGAACTACATTGGACAAAATGCTGCCATGTCTGTAGGGTTGTCTCTGGTTAATTTTCCAAAGCAGATCTCTTGCTTTATAGGCTGTCATTGGGTGGAAGCGCCACTGAAACCTACCCACCCATGGGTGACCTCACTGGGATTTTGATATTCCGGACAGGTGGCATGGCCTCTAGCAGGAGCTCTGGAGTGGTTACTCATTGGCCTGCTAAACTCAAGGTTAGCAGTTTGAGCTCACCTGCTGCCTCATGAGAGAAAAATGAGGCTTTCTGACTGTAAATATTTCTACCCTTGGAAACCCAGGGGGGGCAGTTCTGCTGTCTTCAAGAGCTTGAGCCTTCAGTATGCTAATGACACACTAGTCACATGGTGTGGGAAGTGGACGGGCTTCAGTAACCACCAGATGCTACAGCCGGGAGCTCTGGGACCCAGGGGCTAAGCACTGGGCTGCTGATTTGAGGTCAGTTATCCAAACCTATGAGCCACTCCACGGGACAGAGGCGAGGCTTCCTGCTGCCCAGCCCAAGGAGGCAGTACACTCTGGCGACAGGAGCAGTACACATTGGGACTGACCCAGTGGCAGTGAGTGTCGATTAACACTACGTAGCATCACTTAAAGCAAGCCAAGGGTCCGCAGCCGGGCGCCATAACTCTGGGTGCCAGAGCTGGAGTGGACACGGGAGGGGCTTGGGTATAAGTTGGACAGGATTGGAATCTGGGTCACCAGAGAGATTGCCCTTGCTCCCAAAGAATGCATGGAAGCGGTGGCAACAGCTAGTATGGGGGGTGGGGGCTGAGGGTTTTACCCTGGATTTTTCTAGATTGAACCTTTGTGTTTTGTCACCCATAAGTGCTTAGAAAAGTGTGGGTGTGTGTTTCATTTTAAACTCTTGTTGGGCCATTAGGAAAGCCAGAGTCAGGCTTCCTGGGTGTGGCGCTTCAGGGTCAAATGGCAGCAGAGGTCTGGTTTGCAGTGATTTAACACAGATAGACGTCATGGGGATGATTATGACTGGTCATCTCGGGGTTGAGAAGTTATGAGGGCACTTCATTTCTTGTCATTCTTTAAGACTTACATTTTTTACACGAAAGTAAGAAACCAAAAAAGATATGTTTCTTAGTAAACACCTTAGGTAATATAGGGAAAAAGTAAAAGCTGTCCGTAATCCAACTTGCCAGGTTACCACATATTCATATTGAATGTATTTTCTTCTTTTTGTAACAAAAATAGGTTTTGGTCGGGTTGTTTTTCAATCTGCAGCTGTACTTGGCAATTGAGAAGATCTTTCTACTCAAGAAACATGTCTTTCAGTGGTATTCTCTCAGCTGGGTACTGGAGTGTTGGAGCCTGCTGAGTTGAAGAGTCCTGAAAGGGGGAGTGAGGATTAAGGAAAAAAGAGAGACAGAAAGTATTGGGAGGGCAACAATGAATACTGAAGCGACAAATTTATTTTACATACTCCTTTTATCCATGCAGAAACAACCCAGGGTTAATTATCTCATTGTTAAGCAAGCACATTTGATACACATAGCAACTCTATCTTCTGCCAAGCCAGACATCCTTAAGAAAACTAAACAACCTATTTTCCCCAAAACTTTCATACCTCCTTATTATTGTTGTTAGCAGTCTGTTCAAAACATTAAGTCACAGAAGAATTCAGCAAACTCTGACACATAGGTCATGAGACTTCTCAACCGTTTCAAGGCTGAGTCTGAATGGCCTTCAACACTGGGAAGCGCTTTGGGCTGCTCTGGGTTTGGTTTTGTGTGTATGGCAGTGGCTCTCCACCTTCCTCATGCACTTCCTCGTGGTGGGGACCTCCCCACCATCACATTATTTAAGTTGCTGCTTCATAACTCCTTTTGCTACTGTTAGGAATCGGGCGACCCCTGTGAAAGGGTCGTTCACCCCCCCTCCCCCAAAGGGCTTGAGATCCACAGGTTGAGAACCACTGGTTTAGAATGTCCCGCATGAAGAATGCAGTGGAGAGCATTTGTTGAAGCCAAGTCCTTGGTTCTGTTTTTTGGGATAAATCCCAAGTAGCGTCACTGTTGGGGAAGTTCTTCTGACCTTTGAGGAGGTTGGGTGGGGGTGGGGGGCTGCTGATACACTCTGCCTCCAGGTGCGAGAAAAGGTTTACCTTTTCTCACATGATGTATTTGGCTGGGTTTTTCAGGAAAAGAAGATGCCACCCAAGCGCATAGCTAAGAGAAGATCACCCCCAGAAGATGCTACCCCAAAAAGCAAGAAAGTGAAGGGTAAGACGACCTTGTACTATGCGTAGGGCAGCCATCCAGGAATCTGGGTACTGGGGGCCTCCTGGAGCTCCAGGAGCGGGGACTGCGCTTCCCAGGCATTTGACCCACTCAGCTGGCGGGTTAGGGCTCCTTCTACCTCGTTAAATCCCACCTGCTGGAAATCCTAAGGAACAGAGACTTGCCTAAAACGGTGCATGTGGTAGTGGGAAAACCAGCCCCCAGGCCTCGACCTGTGCAGAAGTGCATAATGGTTAGGACCATGGACTCCTGGGCCTGGAGTCCAGTTCTGGCTCTGCCACTTTCTGGCCGTGACCTTGGGCACATCATTTAACCTGGCTGAGTTTGAAATGTCCCTACACAAAACAGCAGGAGAACAGCACCAACCTTCCCGGGCTGTTGTGAGCACTGAAGGGACTTAAAACCCTGACCACTTCTGGGACGTGGCTCTGGTTACCTCTTTACCGGGACCCTGGAGGAGGGCAGGGAGGATGGAATGGGGAGCCCCAGCCTGGGAATGGGGAGTTGAGGGGCTCAGACAGTGCCTGTCTTTTGCAGACCCTCGTAACCAGGCAGTGAGGGCAGCCGTCTCCCGCCGCGCCCCCGGCGCCCGCTCCTGCCAAGGTGCTTGCCTGCTGAGCCCTCTTGACCAGGAAACCTGACCACCTGGCTGGCTCCCTGGCCAGCGTGCGCTGTGGCCACACCCCCAGGGCGGAGGGCTGGACGCCAATGGCTGTCCGCGGTCTTGGGGCGGGAGGCTTCCTTTGGCCAGCAGAGGGCCCCTTGCTGCCGTGATTGGCCCATCTGTGTCTCTGCAGATGCCCCTGTGGTCAGTTACTCTTGCCCCTTGGCCCCTGCTGTATGTCTGCTTCCTGATGGGGACAGAATGTGGCAGGAGTTGAACTACCCAGCACATGGCGTGGGAGGGCTAGGCTGGGGGCTGGGGCTGGGCTCGGATCTAGGAGATACTCCTTGGTGTTGATGCAAGTGTGCCCACTTATTAGCTGTATGGTCCTGGAAAGGTCATTTAGCCCCTCTGAGGCCCTGTCCCTTCTACTCTTAAATGGGATCCTACTTATGGAAGGTTTCCAGCATAATTTTGGGGGAGTCCAAAGCAATTTAACATTTGAGTGAGCAGACAGTAAAGGGTTAACTACCAGATTGCTAGCGCCCTGGCTCCTGACCAAAGACATAAGGCTAATCAGGAAAAACTGGCCCTCCCTTGCCCACCAAGATTCACTTCACAGTAGTGTGTCTCCATATTTCCTCCTCTCCGTTGTGTTGATGTGCTGTTATTAATCTTCATAAAAACCCTATGAGATAGGTCCAGGTTTCCTCATAGTACCTCTGAAACAGACCAGAAGGGTTCTAGAGGTCTCTGTGCTCCACGGCCCCTGCAGTGACCTCTTTCTCCTGTGGTCCCTCATACTTGGGGCTGTCTCCCCCACCTCAGTCTCTCACAGGTCCCACAGCACAGAGCCAGGCATGGTGCTGACACTGGGCCAGGGGGACGTGGGCCAGCTGGGGCTGGGAGAGAACGTGATGGAGAGGAAGAAGCCAGCCCTGGTACCCATTCCTGAAGATGTCATCCAGGCAGAGGCAGGGGGGATGCACACCGTGTGTCTAAGCAAGACTGGCCAGGTAGGTTGGGGAGGGTGAGGTTTAGGGGTGGGCATGCTTGGGTCAGGAGCTTTGAGCTTGAGCTTCAGCCGGCTAGCCAAGCAGGGGTCAGCCTAAACAAGAAGAGACTAAGAGGCCACACCTTGTACTCAATGGCCATTCTGGGCACAGGTCTATTCTTTCGGCTGCAACGATGAGGGTGCCCTGGGAAGGGACACGTCACTGGAAGGCTCGGAGATGGTCCCCGGGAAAGTGGACCTGCAGGAGAAGGTGGTCCAGGTATCAGCAGGAGACAGCCACACAGCAGCCCTCACGGAAGATGGCCGTGTCTTCCTCTGGGGCTCCTTCCGGGTAAGGCTGGTTGGGAGGCGGCATGGGGCATGGGGCGGAGTTAACAAGCAGGGCACCAAAGACAAGACACCTCCATGCCTCCAGGGTAGGAGTACTTACTGATGGGGAAATCAAGGCCACAGCTCTGGCTTTTCCCCAGGCCTGATAACACCGTCTGGTTGTGTCTTTATTCTGATGTTATCACGTGGGTGTGTGAGGTGGGTCACCGATGCCTTTGCGCTGAGGTTGATCCAGATCTAGGGAGCCTGCTCCCTTCATCCATCTCTCCGGCTCTCGCCAAGTGTGGAGAATTTCAAACAGATATTGACAAAGCAGAATGATGTATCGAGCCCCCATCTAATCAACACTCAGCCTCAACAACAGGCAGTTCATGGAGAGGCTTGTTTCATCTCACCTCTTCCATGCCCCTCTTCTCTGGTTACTGCAACAGAGTGAGGCGAGGGGCCAGGGGCTTTGACCCACACCCGCCTGACAGCCAAAGCTACATATGGAACTTTTGATCCCCAGACGAAATTACCAATAGCCTACTAGTGACAAGAAGCCTTCCCCTGGCACATACTCTGAACGTCGTATGTATGATATACTGTGCTTACATAAAGGCTGCATTTCCAGCACGAGATGAAAAGCTCGTTGACCCCAAAAGGGTGAGGTTTTCCTGCCTGCTGGCACAACTGTCCTGGCAGCCTCACCCAACTCCTTTTCTTCTCCTTTACCCGGGTCCTGATAATGGACTCCTTTGTCTTGACAGGGTGGGCAAACCCAGTACTTGCTAAGCAATTCCGGATTTTCTTCTAATATCATGACTTTTTCTCTGCTTCTTGAGAGCACTTGAGGCGTTGTTGGTGGCACTTTCTATGGGTCTCAGGCTTATAGCTTTGAACTGGACATGCTGAGAAATACACTAGAACCTGGAGAAATCACTGCGACCATTACACTTAATTTTCTGGACAAAGTGTTCGTGTGGCGCATAATTAGCCATGCACTGCATTTTTTTTTTTCCAAATCAAGAGTATAAGTAGACTCATGCATTCAAACCCACTTTGTCCAAGGTCCACTGTCTTTCAGCATGTGGCTTCTCCCCTCCCCGTCCCAGCACTGTCCCTTACCAGATGCTCTGAGTGCCTGCATCCCTGGATTGGGTGGGGAAGACCAGACAGGCAGGACTCAGCACCCTGCCCCTCCCTCCAGGACAATAACGGGGTGATCGGGCTCCTGGAGCCCATGAAGAAGAGCATGGTGCCCCTGCAGGTCCAGTTGGATGTGTCTGTGGTGAAGGTGGCCTCAGGTGAGTCAGGGTACATGCCCTGGGCAGGAGTTCAGGGGACTCTGTCTTAGGGCTGACAGACCTTGTACCCCACCCTCTGCCTTTCTCTCATCCTCAGGGAATGACCACCTGGTGATGCTGACCGCTGACGGTGACCTCTACACCCTGGGCTGTGGAGAACAGGGCCAGTTGGGCCGAGTGCCTGAATTATTTGCTAACCGCGGTGGCCGTCAGGGTCTTGGTGGGTGCCCTTGGCAGTTCTGGCAGGACATTTTGGCGAGCCACCTCCCAGTAAGGGCCCACGGCAGGGTAGGGAGAATATTCTCTGACATCAGATAGACCTGGCATGGTGGGTAAGACCTTCAAACCAGGCTTTCCTGATTTGAATCCTGCCTCTGCCACCTACTAGTTATGAAACCGTGGACGTGGTCTGCTCAGCCCCGCTCATGCTTCAGGGAGCATGAGTTCTTACTTAGCTCGTCAGGTTGTTGTGAAATTCCAGTCAGTTGAAGCGGGTCAGGCATGTGGGAGACTCATGTGAATGTTAGTTCCAAGACTCTGGGAAGCAACCCTGCAGGCACAGCTGTTAAGCACTCAGCTGCTAACTGAAAAGCTGGCAGTTCAAAACCCACCGGTGGCTCCATGGAAGTCAGAGCTAGTGACACGCTCCTGTAACCATGACACCCTAGGACATCCTCTGGCCCTTCTCCAGCCTCTCCCGGTCCAGAGGAGCTGCAGTGGACTTAAAAGCACCCAACAACGGCCCTGCTGGTGGGAATCTTGCACTCTGTTGGTCTCGGTTTTCTCTTCTGGGAACAGGGCTGAGTCTGGTTGGTTTCCCATGAGGGGCCCTAGTGGTAGAGAAGAAGCAGGCTGGGGGAGGCAGCAGGGGCTCTGTGGGCCTGTCTGTCTGCCTCTAGCCCTGGCTTCCCTTTTGCCTACAGAACGGCTCCTTGTCCCCAAGTGCGTGCTGCTGAAATCCAGGGGAAGCCGGGGCCACGTGCGCTTCCAGGATGTCTTCTGTGGCGCCTACTTCACCTTCGCCGTCTCCCAGGAGGGTCACATCTATGGCTTTGGTCTCTCCAACTACCACCAGCTTGGTAAGTGTGGAGTTCAGCTCAGGCATTGCCCGACCCTACCTCCTTACCCCTTCCCTGTGTGCCCTTGGGATAGCCTCGCCCCTCAAAGCCTTTCAGGTAATCCTTCAGTGGGGGGGAGGGGGCGCGCGCTATTCCTCACTTGGGGAAGGAGCGAGGAGGCTCCCTCCTTGAACATCATCACCTCTGATGGTTCTGCCTCGGTCTTCTCTCGCCCACCCCCACCCCCCAGGAACACCAGGCATAGAATCTTGCTTTGTACCCCAGAACCTGACATCGTTCAAGAACTCCACCAAGTCCTGGGTGGGCTTCTCAGGAGGCCAGCACCATACGGTCTGCATGGATTCTGAAGGTGGGACCTCCTGATCTTCCTGAGTGGGGGGTGGGCGTTCCCTGGGCCAAAGCCTGGCTGGACTCCCGAGACCCTGACCTTGGAACTGGGCCTGCTCCATGGCTGGACCAGACATGGGTCCATGCAGCCAGCCCCTCGCCTGAGTCCCGGGGCTCTTGTAAGTGTTGGCCCCCTGCAGGGGCCTATGTGCAGGTTCTCCCAGCTCAGGCCCCAAATTGGGAAGAGACTGAAGGCCTCCTCCTAACTTGCCTGCATATGGGCGCCCACCTGACCACACCACTTGATTTGTCCAGAACACTCCTCCTGATTAAACTCATGTCTCGCCTTCTCACCACAGGAAAAGCGTACAGCCTGGGCCGGGCTGAGTATGGGCGGCTGGGCCTCGGGGAGGGTGCTGAGGAGAAGAGCATCCCCACCCTCATCCCCAGGCTGCCTGCCGTCTCCTCAGTGGCTTGCGGGGCCTCTGTGGGGTATGCTGTGACCAAGGATGGTGAGTGGGGCTGCCCACTCTGGGTCAGGTCAGGGGCTGGGGCGGGTCATGATCCTTAACCAAACAGCGAGCGGTCTCAGATGACCCCTAGGAGATGGGAGTGAGGAGAGCAGTGCGTGGGGTGACGCTGTTTCTCCTGGGTTTCAAGCTCAGAACACATACTCTTTCAGTCAAGGTACTTTGTCCTGTGGAAGAGAAAGCACACAGGGTCTCCAGACTCCTAATCCAGGCCCTCATTCTCCTCTCCTCCCTGGGGGCCTAGGATGTGCCAGCTTCGTAGGGAGCCCCTGCACTCTGAGTGAGCGGAGTTGGCAGTGGACGCTTGGTTAACCTATGGTGATCCAGAAAGGCTTCCTGAGTGCTGCAACACTGGGCCCCAAGGGCTCCTTTCCTGATGAGAAGCAGGGACCCCCCCCAGAGCAGTAAGGGATGGGGGGTGCAGGGGCACTGGGAAGTGACCAGTTAATGCAGACTCTTGTTTTGGGTTTTTTTTCCCATGTAGACTATGCCTTGCCTAGGAGCAGAGAGAAATAAGTCAGGAGCAAGGTTTCTGGTTTCTGGCCTACAAAGCTCTTTTGACCTGTTATGGCCTTGGCTTCTCCCGGTGCTCCCAACCCCCCGGGGGCTGGGACCTTGCAGGCTGGCACACATGGAAGTCAGAATTCACTCCCACACCTCAGACTTCTCACAGAACCGGGTGGCTAGGGGTCCTAGAGCTCACTGCCCCATTCCTCTCCTCCCTCACAGGCCGTGCTTTTGCCTGGGGTATGGGCACCAACTACCAGCTGGGCACCGGGCAGGACGAGGACGTCTGGAGCCCCGTGGAGATGACAGGCAAACAGCTGGAGAACCGAGTGGTTTTGTCCGTGTCCAGTGGGGGGCAGCACACAGTCTTACTAGTCAAGGACAAGGAACGGAGTTGATGAAGCCCTGAGGGCCTGGCCCCCGGCCCCCTCGACCTTCCGCACGGATCAGGGAAGCAGTGACAATTATGGGCGCGAGCAGCTCTGCCCTCGACCCTGAACGCTCTTGTTACCTCCTGCCTTTTTTCCTCATCAGCGGAACCGAATCCCGTTACTCTTTTTAGTTTTTCCTTTCCTGCTTCGGGCACTCACCCTAAGACGAGACCTGCAGGATGGCGGGCTAGAGGGGAAAGGGCAGGGCTCATCTCAAGGACGTGGCTCCCCCGGAGCATGTGGCTGAACCCTTCCTGGCACGTCCCTACCTCTCACGGCCCTGCTAGTCTCCACCTTGCCCACCGAAGAACCCTAGCTTCTTTGGTGAGTGTTTGGTGCCCGTGCACTGAACTCTGGGCTCTGTCAGGCCCACCCTCGTCATGTGCCACTCTGCCCCTAACAGCTTACAGGCTCACACGGGTACAGTTGCCAGAGTCAGCGGTCATGGCCGCATGCTTGAGGGGAGCGGGGAAAGGGCAGGGCTAGCCAGCCATGGGCTGCAACTCAGCCAAGTACTTGGCTCTGAACAGGTACCCAGGGGCAGAAAGGACAATGATTGTTCATTTGACTGAAGGAAAAACAGCCAGCTAAAAATTCCCCCAGAAGCACAAGCATTCTCCTGCCCCTTGGGCACTGCCCGCTTATCCAACCCTTTCCAGATGTCTCACAGCAGCCAAAGGCCTGAACACAGACGGGAACCCAGGCAGGACAGAACTTCGGGGGAGAGGGGATGGTTGATTTTTAAAATATTGAAGGGGGTGGAGAGAAGGGAGGGGAAGAGGTTTGGGGACAGGGAGGGGCTGGTCCCAAGAAACAGGGAACTTCTACAGTGATCGAGACCATAGAAAGTAGTTTTGATTTTTTTAAAATGTAAAATATTTTGGAGGAGAGAGTGAAATCTTTTAAAGCTTTGAATAAATTTAGTGTTTTATAAAAATGGGCCTCTTTTTCTACACATTTCCTGCTTTTGGAAGGGAATAATCCACTGCAGACCCAGGGGTCCACAGCCCTGGGACCAGGCCTGGGACTTAGATAGTGTTCAGATGCCCTGAGGTGCTGACGTGTGCTGCTCAGCTGCTGGTGCAGCTGTTCGAGACTCCAAATTTACACACTGAAGTTGACTGGAATTTTGGGTTGTGGGAATCACTGCATTTCTTTTCTTTACAGTACATTTCTAGAAATGTCTAGTAAGATTGGGCCATTTTCAACACCTGATACATTTTGTAAACATAATTGCACAATCGCTCTTAAAGAACAATTTCTGTGATTGAATGCAGACTGCACAGGCCTGTGAGCAACCAAAACCTAACGCTGACTTCGCCCCTGATGGTAGCCGCGAGCTTCAGGTGATCACTCATGTGCCACCTTGGCCCATTCAGTTGAAGTCCAACGACATCATACCTCTGTGATCCCCTAAGGTTATACTGGAGTTCAGAAATCCTCATCCAAGGAACTGTGGACACAACTGCATGGTAGCGAACACAACACAACACGTGCTACCTCATGTCTCCTTTATACAAAATTACTTCCGCTGCTAAGCATAAAATGGCACAGTACATACATAACCTGTAATACATGTCTCGATTATCATAATACTGGCTTATGTTTGTACTGTACTGTAGATCGTTGCTTTAATGTGAACTTTCCCTACTTGCAAATAAAACAGGCGTGCTGTATTACAGTGTATATATCCGCTCAGTCAGCAGCATGCACCTTGTGTGCCCTGCATCTCCTGAGTGTTGCACTGTTGGCTCCGTTCTTGGGAAAGATGCTACCGTGAGGCACAGCGTGACTCCTAAATGGTGCAGAGCCAGTGCTGGTGACAGCTTGTATTCAGAAGCGGAGCAGGTAGGAACAAGAAGGCGCAACACGGGTTTGTTTAGCCAGGCTTCCGTGGCATCCACATTGTGGCGTGCACCGTCACACTCAACCCATCGTGCACCTTACGGGACGCATGGCTGTATTTCAGCCTTTGAAGAATGAATTCACTTCCTTAGATGCACCATTCACATTTCAAGTACTCTGCGGCTACATGTGAGTCGTGACGATGGCATTGGACCAGGAACGTGGAACATTTCCATCAGCGGAATGTGACTTGGGACGGTGCTAAGACGGTGGGCCAATAGGAGGTCTGTTAGTACCAGGAGGGTTCTTAGGTGCCAGTGGCTCTTGGAAAAATGAATGTGATGTGATGTAATTTAAAAGGAATCCTGTGATTTAACTTTTCTTGAACTGTTCATCCTAATGCAGACATGACTAACTAGAACTTGACTTGAGAAAAAGTCCCAAGTTTTATCTCAATATTTTCTGCTTCCTGCTGCTTCCACAAAAGGTCCATTTGGGTTGTACTGACTTACTGAAAGTTTCCTATTGACAGTGTAGCAGATGTTCAGTACCTGACAAACTAACAGCTGCTCTCTGTTGAGCACCTGGGGGCACAGTGGGTTACCCTGCAGGCTGCTAACTTACAAGGTCAGCAGTTGGAGACCCCCGCCTGCTCCAAGGGAGAAAGACGAGGCTTTTTACTCCAGCAGAGTTAGTCTCTGAAGCCCACAGGGGCGGGTCTTCCCTGTCCTAAAGGGTTGCTGTGAGTCAGAGTCAACTGGAGTGCATGGAGCAGGCCTGTGCTGAGCACTTTATGTGTGTGAGTGCATTTGATCCTCACATCAGCCTTGCAAAATAGGGACTGCACGACATAAAGGGGGATGTTGAAGTGATGTACTTGAGGTCAAGAAGCTACGAGCACACAGCCGACGCTGGAATCTAAATTGGCATCCCGAGCCCAGAGCCTGGATTCCTTTGTATTGCACCTAAGAGCTTTATTGCACACTGTTGGCGCTTTCTATGTATTAGAACAGTGCCCGGCACAATAGATGCTCTCTGTCCGCTATTACAATTCTTGTACATTTTTTATTTCCTTGTAGCTACCTTATTTTTCATGTGCTTAGTTTTAATTTATATATCTCACTAGTTCATTGTTAACATCTTTATCAGAAGTATATAATTGTGTGTTCAAGGACATCAAGTAACATCTCAATTTCATCTTTCCATCTGGCTACTCCTCAAAGTCTGTAACTGTAGTTATCTCATTTGGTTTAATAGTATCCCTGGTAGTGTAGTAGATTAAGTGTTGAGCTGCTACCCACAAGGTCAGCAGCTCAAACCTCCTAGGTACTCTGAGGGAGAAAGATGAGACTTTGTGCTTCTGTAATTTACAACCTGGGAAACTCAAAGGGACACTTTGACTCCATCCTGTAGGGTTGCTATGAGTCAGAATCAACTTGATGACAGTTGATTTGGATGTGGCTCAGCTCTAAATACTATGTACAAAGCCACAATAATTACATAAATGTTCAGTTGTAGCAAAAATCACAACTGGAAGATGAAGACATCTGCAGAAGATGGAGATGTGTATGCATGAGAGCAGCAATTGCTAAAATAAAAGCCACAAATGACGATAAAGCAGTGTAATTTAAAAGGAAGCAATAGATTCCAGAGGGAATAAAAAAACAAAACTACTTGAAGGAAGTAACGGTCAGGGGAAGATGGCGTCAGGAACTGGTGTTTATTGTAATACCATTCAATAAATATTTTTCAGTGCTTACCATATTTTATACATTATTGTAGGTACTTTTAATTAGCAAGAAGAAAAAATGAAGAAAGGTCCCTGTTCTATGAAACAACTTTCTAAATTAAAGATGTATATATATATGTATGTATATATATATATATATATATAATTTCCAAGTAATTTTTTAAT
Organism: Tenrec ecaudatus; assembly: GCF_050624435.1. NCBI lineage: Eukaryota > Metazoa > Chordata > Mammalia > Afrosoricida > Tenrecidae > Tenrec > Tenrec ecaudatus. The sequence goes on from NC_134530.1 coordinate 51,755,949, forward strand.
AGTAGGGAAAAGGTATATAGTACAGTGGCTCCTAATAAATAGTGACAAAAATTTACTGGGTGGTAAAAAAAAAAAATTTACTGGGTGGAATGCACTGGCCAAGAATTTCCCCAACTTCTCTAACTTTTTTTTTTCTCAACAATCCCGAAGAGGTAAATATTGCTATTAATCCCATTAGGCTCTGAGAAGTAACTTGTCAAAATAATTGGCAAGAGGTGGTGCTGGTTTTGACAGGCCATTTGGCCAAAGAACCTTCCACATTGTACACTGTAGCTGCAGCTAGAGGAGGGTGGAGTCAATATTTGGCAATTCATGGTTCAACTGTTTTCAAGCTGGTGGGTTCTGGGATGCATGCGTGAGGGGAGTCAGCCGGTTCTGTAGAACTGATAATTTTTTGGTTGGGTTTGGTGAACAGGTTGTTAACATGGCAATTGTAATCAGGGTTCTCCTTCAGGTGGGTGGGCCCATGTGGAAGTCACAAGTTTACATTCCTTACTCTTTAACGTCCATCTGCATAACAGCATATTCTAAGTGCCTGTAATATTCACCTGTCCATAGGTTTAAAAGTTTAGACAAACTCTGCTGGCAATAAAAGCAAAGAATATTGCAAGTGAGTGTGCCAATCAAGAAGCAATATGGAAACATCGTAAAGAGCTTTATTGTTTTTTTGACAGATACTAGTTAATATTTTTTCATTCATAATTTAATACTTTCTTAAAGTTTGTGTACCTCTTTTATTCAGTATTAACTATGAAATAAACTGCCTTTTGTCTCTTGCTTTCTTGTATTTAAAATGAACTGGTTGGTAAATGATTTGAATCCCACCCACCACTGGATATACCCCAAGTTCAAGATATGCAAGCATGTAGGGAAGCCCCAGAAAGGGCCTCCACGCTCTTGGGGTGAGCATCGCCCTCTGCAAGAGGTGACAGCTGCCATCTACAGAAGCGTGTCTCTCAGAAGTGAGGGAGAAGCCTAAAGAGTCAAAATTCAGGTGTTGGGATTATCCAACCCATGTCTACTTCCTTATGCCAAGCAGAGCTCCTGCAGGTTGTGCCTGGTGGGTGGGAGGAGGGCTGAAAAATGGCAGGATTTAAGAGAGGAAGTACTGTGACAGGATTTAGGGATTGATTGGTAGGATGACAAGTTTGTCTCAACTCAGCTTCAACACAGACTCTCAGTCTGGCAGAGGGAGAATCGGGTTGTGGTGGTGCCATGACTCCGGTGGAGCAAAAGCTTTTCCCGGACCATAAAAACAAATTCGCTGCCTTTGTGACTCAGAGCGGGTTCGTGGGACAGTAGAACTGCCCCCGTGGGGTTTTGGAGACTGGAACAGGTTTCTACAAACTAAATAGAGGGAGAAGGGGCTCCAAGCGGGGCGGAGGCAGACTTTAGCTTTAAAAATAACAATAATTTTCTTCCACATGTAAGGAGCCCTGGTGGTGTAGTGATTATGCATCGGGCTATGATTCACATTGTCGGCAGGCAGTTCGAAGCCACCAGCAGCTTCGCGGGACAAAGACTGGGCTTTCTACTCCTGCGAAGAGTTCGTCTCCAAAAAAAAAAACAAGTCTTGGAAAACCCACAGGAGGTCGCTAGGAGTCAGCATTGATTTGATGGCAGTGAGTTTGGGTTTATATTTGCAATTATTTGTTACATCAAGTACTTTTTTTTTTCAAGTACTTATTATTTTAACAAAACATTCTTGTGTATGTTTTAAGTACACCTGTGCATATAAAGGTCTAAACATAAACAACCAGGAAGGCTTATTCGGGGTTGTGTGTGTGTGTCTCCCGCCCGCTCCCCACGCGGACTCCAGGGTCAGCTCCCTGGGCCCCGCCCCCGCCCTGGGGCCCCGCCCCCGGCGTCCTGGTCCCGCAAGCCCCGCCCCCGGCTGAGGCGCGCGCACAGGGCGGCGCACGCGCATGCGCCGTGGAGCCCCGGAGCGTGTCCCAGCGCAGGCGCCCGCCCCTGCGGCCCGCGGAGTCCCGGCCCGGAGCGGGCATGGCGGCCAGCCTCTGGATGGGGGACGTAAGTCAGGGCGGCCGCCGGGGGTTCGAGGAGAAGGAGTCTCGTTGTCTCGAGGGACAGAGGTTCTGAAGGGGCGGGTCCTCAGGGCTCCAAGGGGTGAGGTGAATGGAGGCCAGGGGCTTCCTCTCGGTGACAGAAGCGGGTCGCCGCACGTCAGGAAGGGGCAGCGTCGGGGGGGAGGGGCCTTGTGCTCACCTTCGTTCCTGGAAGGGACCGGAAGGTTCCCGGAGGGGATGGAACGGGCGGGATCTCTAGGACTGACGAGCGCTGTGGTTCTAGAAGGAGCCTTGGTGGTGCCGTGGGTGAAGCGTTGGGAAGCCAACCAAACGGTGGGCGGTTCAAACCCACTGGCCCCTGAGGGAAAGAACGAGCAGGCGGCCGGTTTCCATCCATGCCAGCCTTTGACGTAAGCTTAAGCAGCAGTTCCACGCGGCCCTGTGGGGTCGCTGCGAGTTGCAATTCACTAGATGGCAGGGGTTCGTGCTAGGACCGGAGGGGGGGGATGGAGCCCTTAGGTCCAAGGGGGAGGCACCTTAATGGGAACAAAATTGAAGGGGACGAAGTGGAGATGCCCAAAGTTGGTTTCCAAACTCTTCCCCCCCCCCCACCAGATGGGAGCTCTTCCCTCCCACCAGCGGACGAGCGGACTCTGGGCTGAGGGGTGGGGGAGACGGGGTGCTGTCCCGAGTCACACTGCTCTCCGTGCCCCGCAGCTGGAGCCTTATATGGATGAGAACTTCATCTCCAGAGCCTTTGCCACCATGGGGGAGACTGTCGTGAGCGTCAAAATTATCCGGAACCGCCTCACTGGGTACGTTCTCGTCTTGCCTGTCACCTCTGGGCCCTCCTTAATAGATCGTGCTGCTTATCACGTCTGATAAGAATTACTGCAGTGTTATAAAAAATTACATTTTGGGGGGCTGATTGAAAGGACGTACTAGTTGTTACTAAAGCCAAGCTGAGTTTAAAAGTTTTTTCTGCTGTGTGAACTTGGGCCAGTTATTTAACCTCTCTGCCTCATTCTCCTTGACTGTAAAACTGTTATAACCTCAAGGATTCTGTAGGAGGCATCTGCTGATCAAGGGGTTTACTAATGGGTGACCAAATAATCCCCTGTGCCTCTGTGTCTTTGCAGACAAAAGCATTGCAAAATGACTGTTATTTGTGACCTTGCTGCTAAAAACATTGAGAAATAACTCAATTATTTATTATCTCTTTTTTTTTTGTGAGTGAGTGAGAGAGCGAGTGAGTGTGAGAGAGTGAGTGAGTGAGTGAGTTGGTGAATCAGTGAGAGTGAGTTAGTTGAGTGAGTGAGAGTGAGTGCGAGAGTTAGAGTGAGTTAGTGAGAGTGAGTGAGATAGTGGGTGAGTGAAAGTGAGTGAGTCTATTTATTATCTCTTTTAAGATTCTTTTGAATCTTGCATATCCGTGTGATTCTTAGAACATAGTGCTTTTATTCAAATGTTAAGAAAGTGTGACTAGTTAAGTAACATTTGCATAGATAAGAGTTTGGAATGTTTTTAAGTTCTTTGATGTTTGTTTTGTAACCAATCCCATGTAAGAAGAGTATAAAAACCAAGCTTCAAATATACTTAGTACTTCAGTCCATCAGACTGTCATCCTCCGGATCCCATGCTTTGTACATGTCTCTTTCTTTTCCTTTCATCCGTGCCTCATTTCGAACCCAGCTTGTTGCGGGATAGCTGGTCTAATCCCCACAAGGATTCCTGGGGACTATGGTTATATAAACTACCAACCAAAAGACTGACAGTTTAAACTCACCAGAGGTACCTTGGAAGAAAGGCTGACAGTCTTATTTCTGAACAATCATATCCAATGTAAACACTGTGGAATATAGTTTTACTTACAGTACAACTGAACCAGAATCAAGTCTAATAATCTAATTTGGTTATTATTACTTCATAGAATCATAGGTCCTGAAAGGATCTTCTGTCCTGGATTCCCTGTGTTTCCAGTTCCTATTTGTACCATTGTACATGCTCTGGTCTAGCCAGATTTGTAAGGTAGAATTGGGATCATGATAGTGGGGGGGAGGTGAGGAAGGAAGCATTTAGGAACTAGAGGAAAGTTGTATGTTTCATCGTTGCTACACTGCACCCTGACTGGCTCATCTCCTCCCACTACCCTTCCGTAAGGGGATGTCCAATTGCCTAACCTGGCCGTTTATCTTTAAGACCCCAGACGCTATATCTTTTAATAGCCGGGCACAGTCAGCGTTCTTCACATTTTCTTATTCACCTGCTTTGTCTTCAGCGATTTTGTTGGGAAGGTGAGCATCATGGAATGCCAATTTAAAAGAACAAGGTATTCTTGCATTGAGGGAGTACTTGAGTGGAGGCCCAATGTCCATCTGCTACCTTAATACTAAACCTATACATATATGCACGTAGGAAAAAAAAACATATGCCCAAAGATCTATTTCCTCATCCTCATGTGTAAATATATTTACATATGTACATGTCTTTATTTAGACATCTATAAATGCCCTTTGCTTCCTAGCTTTTTCTGCAATCTTATTGGGAAGGTGAGCATCACAGAAAGCTGGGTTATTAAACTAAGTGTTCTTGTGTTGAGGGAGTGCTTGAGTAGAGGCCCAATATTCATCTGCTACGTTAATACTTAACATATAAATATATGCACATAGATCTTTCCCTATCATTATATATAAATATATTTACATATATACATGCCTGTATTTAGACTTCTATAAATGTCCTTTGGCTCCTAGTTCTTTCTTCTATTTCCTTTTAATTTTCTCTTGTTCCACTATCATGTTTGGCCTTCATTCGGGTTTCAGTAATTCTTCTTGGCTACTTTGCCCTTGATTAAACACTACCAGGCATGCTATGCCCTCCTCACCATCGATTCTATATCACTTGTTGTTCCCTTGTCCCTGGGTTTCTTAACACCCACTTCCTTTACCCCCTCCTCCCCCTTTCCCTTTTTCTCCTGGAACCATTGGTCCTGTTGATTTCTCCTCCAGATTGTTTATCCACAATTACATTTTTGGAAACATTTTTCAAACTCATCTGTTTGGATGGCTGATGGTACCTCCTCATTTTTTTCTTCACATCTTCTAAGTTGTCAAATCACTGTCCTTTCATATCCCTCTTTGTGGAAACAAAAAGAAGTGGCACAGAGTGAGGTCAAGTGAGGTGTGTAGGGAAAGAGAGGCATGCTGCTTTTTGCCAAAAACTGGTGGACTGAGATGGCTATGTAATCAGGTGCGTTGTCGTGGTGGCAAAACCAGTCCCCCATTTGCCACAAATCAGGTCTTTTTTGTCACACACTGTTAAGCAATCTTTTCAGAACCTTTAAATAGAAAGCTTGATTAACAGTGACCTGATGGAATGAGCTCCAAATGTACTACAAGTTGAGTCGACATTTTCTTTTTTTTTTTTTGCTTAGCTTTATTATTTTTTTTATTGTTTTAAAGTTGAGTCGACATTTTCATCCTTTTGGGAAGTTGCCAGACTTCCAGAATGACGTTTGTCATTAATCGACATTTTACTGATTATGAAATGAGAAAATCTCTCGTACATTTGAATTTTTCCCAGAAGGCTGTCTTTGTAAGCAGTATTCAACATCACAATAGTTTCTGCAGTGTTTTTCCTGAGAAGGAAACAAAATTTTACATCCACACACTGTTCTCAAAAAACCAGGTCCAAGCAAAACTGCGTTCACAAAAAAATTCACTGTGACCAGAGAGAACCTTCCCAGTGGGGCAAAACTTGTACTAGGAAAGCTCCACTCCACCCAGCACAATTCTGGGGGGGTGGTTTTTTTTTGTGTTCCCCTCATATATAAAGCTAATTTAAACAAATGACTTTTAGCATTCCATTTTGGGTTTTGGTATTGAATGAGTGTTCCTTTAATGCAGCTAGTTCTTCTGCCCTTTGAGTCTCTTAATATAGAAAAGGCCCACCTCTTCTTTCACATAGCAATGACTTTATGGAAGGCAAGGAAGCTAGCTGTCTTACCCAAGTCCTGCGTTCTGGATTTGTTTCCTCATGGTAAGGTTCTACTTGTTTCGGTCCCAATATTATTCCCTGTAAGCTGCAAGTTAAGGCAGAAGTCTTTTCTGCCAAGAATATGTCCGGGCCTGAGAATGGCCCGGAACAATGATTCTTACACTCCGGTTTGTTTATAACTTACACCGGCCCTAGAATTTGACAAGGAACAAAAGCAGTGTAGACTCAGATGAGAAAACCATTTTTCCCTCCATCAGTCCAGCAGCTAACTCTCATTAACCTTTCTTTTTCTCTGTTTGCTCTTTCCAGGATCCCAGCTGGCTACTGCTTTGTAGAATTTGCAGATCTGGCGACAGCCGAGAAGTGTTTGCATAAAATTAATGGGAAACCTCTTCCCGGAGCCACACCTGTAAGGACGTGTAGATGACGATGATGTGCCATTTTTATTGTCATTAGTACCTGCCATCTGTTGAACAGCTCCTGCATGCTCACGTCATTTCCTGTGCCCTTGTAACAGTCCTGTGTAGTGGGCATGGTTGTCTTTATTTGACAGACTGGAAAACTGACGTGAAAGCACTTGCCCAAGGCCACACCGGTAGTAAATGGCAGAGCCCAGAATTTAAAGAGAAGTCAAAATGTAAAGTGTTTGCCTCCAGTGTCCATGCCCTTTCCACTCTGCACTACTGCCTGCCTCCCTTAAATGAAAGACCTGAAAACCTCGATCTCTCTCTTGCCCGTTTGAGAAACTAGAATAGGCTGGCAGCAGTGAGGACACATTTAAAGCCAGTTACATTCTGCTCTTCCCACAGTTACTGAGCTCACGGCTGCACCAGGCTGGCACACCGGCTCCTAGAGTCTTGGAGCTGGCAGTGCCCTTAGCGGCCATCCGGGCAAGCCCCTCATATTAAACAGGAGAGAAAGCTGAGGCTTAGAGAGGGAGAGGTGTTTTGGCCAAGGTAATTTATTTAAGTTTTTAATAAAATATTGTTTGACTCTTGAAACTCTTTGCTCTGTTTTAGTTTGTTTGTTTTTAAATTTCTAGGCAAAACGTTTTAAGCTGAACTATGCCACTTATGGGAAACAACCAGATAATAGGTGAGTGCAAAGTAGCCCAGAATGGCTTCAAGTCCCAGGGAAGGACTAGGCACTGCGTCTCTCTCTCTAGGGAAGAGGAGGGTATCTATCACAGCGTGACTCTCCCTGTTGGTGGATGTTCCTGGCTTGTTTCCAAGGTCGTCTTTTTTTGTCCCTAACTCAGTGTAGCGGCTTTCTCTAAGAGAGTGGGTCAATTCTAACAATATTGATCGATCAACATGCAGGCAGCTGTTTGCCTCTTGATTTCAAAAGCTCTGTACTGGTTGACACTGTAATTCAACTCCTTAGGATTTATTCATGCTGGGGTATAAAAATTAATCTGAAACCTGTTCATTGAAACACGGTTTTATCATAGGTAACATGGAGGGAAATGCAAAATAATTACAGGACTGTTAAAGAAATGACATAGTGTTCATGAAACAAGATGTACGTCCACAGACAGGTTCTGCTGGAGTAGAATACTGACTTGTCAAGATATTCACACTATGCTAAAAGTGAAGAAATACTAAAAACAAAATGTGAGGAATCATCCACTTTTCCAAATTCCAAAGAAGCACCATAGAATAGAAACCATAGCATATTGTCCGGTGTTGGTAGTGCTTCCCTTCGGGTGGTCAGGATTTGGTGAGAGAGAAGGGTGTATGTGCGTGGGGCGGTGAATGCATACACGCTCTTGCCCATGTGCATACACTTTTCTATATTCTTCTATTTTTAAAAATAGGTATTTATGAAATAAGAAAATAGTAACAGAATTAGTTTGGCTTTTGAAGAAAAGTTTCAGACTGATTTATATCACCCACAAGCTAAGAGTAGTTTTTACATTTCTAAAGGCTATAAAAAAGATACAAAGAAGATGTGACAAAGACCATACGTACCCCATAAAACCTATGTATTTACTATTTTCCTGTGCAGAAAAAGTTTGCTAACCCCTGTTCTAGAAATATGGGGTTTTATTTTAGCTGCATTTTAGATCTTTAAGATATAGACTCCAATACTCTTGTTCTGTCTTTCAGGATTTGAGTTAAAAGTTAAAAAATAGTGAGTATAGTTTTCTTCGGAGGTTCATGTAAGAGTCCCTTGCCTCATTTTTATTACCAGAATCCACCCATCTGCACGCAGATGAAGCTAAACCAGCTTGATGCGGAGTGCAGGGTTTGGGGCCAGCGATTACTTCTATAACTAATGCCGGATGTTGTAAAGATATGCATTAGGCTCTGGTTCAAGGACCTTCATGTGGTTATTCTCTAAGGAAGCGCAGGAGAAGTTTCCTTGGGACGACTGAGAGCCCTTTAGAACAGAGGAGAGGGTCTTTTTGTCTCTGAATGTCCTTGTTCTTTACTTTCAGTCCTGAATACTCCCTCTTTGTGGGGGACCTGACCCCAGATGTGGACGATGGCATGCTGTACGAATTCTTCGTCAAAGTCTACCCCTCCTGTCGGGGAGGCAAGGTGGTTTTGGACCAGACAGGCGTGTCTAAGTAAGGTCTTAACTGTTTTAGGCACCTCCCTGGTTAGTCTCAGCCTCTCTCATTGGTGGGGGTGCTATGGAGAGGCCTTGTAGCCTCATGGTTCACAGCACAGACTCTGAGTCCAAACTGCCAGGTTTGAATCCAGGCTCCAATACTAGCTAGGAATAGTAGAATACACTTGTTATTTAACCTCTCTGACCTTGTTTCCCTGGGTAAAAAAGAAATATAAAAACGATGTAGTGTCATGCCGCCTCTAATTTCATGCGTAGGGAAGAAAATGGAGATCAACATCCGCCCTAAGCTGATCCCTGGGAGGTGAAGGTCAGACGTACCTCCATGCTCCAATCTTTTTACTAGTTCTGACCCTTGTCATCCCTCCCATGGAACTGTCTACTTTTCTGTTGAGTTTGGTAATTCGTTCCAAAGGCCACACCGAACTCATAGACCAGACGCACCATTATTTACTTAGGAAATAAACACGTTGCAATTCAGGATCAAGATCAACTTAGAGGTTACGGAAACAATTCAGGATATCGTTCTTCAGTAAGGACAGCTGGTTCTTGTCCATGCCATCAGCCTTAGTTCTAGGGTGACCTCAGCTCTGCTTAGGCAGTGCTACAAAGCTTTTTAGCCTCACCAGTGAATGCCCACACAAACCCCAGTGCCTGCATATACTCAACTGTCTTTTATGTGGGACAGCAAGCGCACTGAAGCCACTTTACTCAGTAGGTCAGCAAGCCTACTGCACTGTCACACATGGGTCTGGTTCTGCTACTTGCATTTATCTGCCACTAGAGTCTGATGTCCTTAAGCCACTTCTCATTATCTCGCACCTTCATCAGTGTTGCAGTTCTGCCTCCTGGGGATAGGTGGTTCCCAGCAGAGGGAGGTCAGGTTTAAAGGACATACTCCCTTTTCATCACTTCTTGATGCTAGTGGGGTTAGACACGCACACAGCCTCTGGGATTGGCTCCTTTTAAACCTAGTGAGATGGCAGAACTGACCAATCCCAAAAGAGGTCCATGCACCTTATTTGTGTTAATAAAACTACCAGGTCCCACAAAAACCTCAAGTGCATTGTCACACGGAGTCATTTTAGGTTATAACACCATCACTGTTGTTAAGGGCCCTTAAATTGATTCCAACTGACAGCAAGCCCCATGCAAAGCAAAACGCTGCCCCGTTTGTGTGATCCTCACAGTCACTTCTATGAGTGTGCAGCCATCTCATGGGTGGGCTTCTTTTTTCCTATTTACATCTGTTGACATTTCCAAAGACTGTGAGACAAAGTCTCACCATCCTCACTTCTAAGGAACATTCTCGTTGTACTTCTAGGATAGATGTGTGCAGTTTTCTAGTAACGCGTGGTGTAGTCCGGTGTTTGACCAGAGTGTGGTGTCACTTCTGGAGGGAGTGCTGGAATAATCGGGACGGGCTGCAGGAGCAGATACCTACACTTCATCCTGGGCTATAGTGAAAAAGTTTTGTAACTTCCAAGGAGGTGCTGAGTCATTTTTTTATGAAAAGTTTGGAGACTGTATTTTCATTATTCTTACACCATAATTCAAATCTATCCTTTGGTCTTCCTTATTCATTTTTCAGCTTTCTCATATTTATGAGGCAACTGAGAATACCATGGCTGAGTTTTCTAGAGAAACAAAACCAGTCACACTAATATACATGCAAGAAAAACTTTATATCAAGAAAATGGTCCAGTTTAGTCCAGCTCAAGTCGTGGGTCAGATACTAGCTGGAGACTCTTAGACTCACGTAGCTGCTGGCTAATGCCACAAGTAGGTGCAGCGGGAAAGTGGGAGATCACAGCGCAGAGGTAGCAGAGTCCCTGTGCCCCTTTTTGAAATGGTTTCAGCACAAAGACTCTTTGTCTTTCTCCTTCCTTCCTTCCTTCCTTCCTTCCTCCCTCCCTTCCTTCCTTCCTTTCTTTCTCTTCCTGGATGGTTTTATATTTTGCCCACAGAATCCTTCCGTATAACAACTTGAGACTTGGATTTTTTCCTCAGTTTTTTCAGTTTGAGGGACGGTGAGCATATTCTCCCATCTTGGTTTTCTAATGCTAGCTCTTTGCACAATTCATATTTTAGTTTGCTTCTCAAGCTGCCCTTTGAAATCTTCAGTGCTTGTATTTCATCATTTCTCACAATTGCTTTATCTTCTCTGCATTTGAGAGGAAGTTTGAAAGCCTCTTATGAAATCTATTTTGGTCTTTTCGATGACTTTTTGCTTTTTCTTTCTTTTTATGTATAATTTAATGTTTTAATGGTTTGACATTCCATAACCTGAAAGGTTTGTAATACATCTGAATACTTTTAATTGTTTAAATATTCAAGTTTAACATCCCGTTCCTTACTAAAGCTGAAAAATAAAGCTTCGTGATTATTTGTACATCACTGAATGAAACTTACTGGTGGTAATACATAAAATGAACATTGAAGTGTCCAAATGAAGCTTTCGTTTAGGATTGTCTTTTTTTTTTTTTTTAACATTTTATTAGGGGCTCATACAACTCTTATCACAATCCATACATATACATACATCAATTGTGTAAAGCACATCTGTACATTCCTTTCCCTAATCATTTTCAAAGCATTTGCTCTCCACCTAAGCCCTTTGCATCAGGTCCTCTTGACTTTTTGCTTTTTCATGTATGATGTTCTGGATATCATCTCTCAACTTGTCTGGTCTTTGGTGTTCAATACATCAAGTGTGTTTTTCAATTGGTGTACAAGTTCTGGTGGACTATACTGTAGATCCTATTTTGCCTATCATGAACTTGTTTCTATTTTCTTCAGCTGGAGCTGATGTGCATGTGAGGATTGGAAGATATTTCCCACAGTTTGTCCCTGCCTTTGTTCTGGCAAGAGCCCTGGTTACCCATTGGGCTGCAATGTGAATGGTTAGCAGTTTGAAACTACCAGCAGCAGCTCCTCGGGAGAAGATAGCTCTTTACCTCCTACAAACAGTTACAGGCTCCGAAACGCACAGTGGTTTGCTGTGAGTCCGCATTAACTCAATGGTAGTCAGTTTGGTTTTTGGTTTGTCCTGGCTGTGGTATTGAGCTGGCTTACTACTTTTCCCAGGTGTTGTATATTTGACTCTTGGCAGTTCATCATGTGAGGCCCATGTATATAGTACCCATATTTAAGCTGTTGAGCAATGGCATGTATAATGAATAAGTCATTGGTCTTGCAAAAATCACTCATGCAGTCTCCAGCCTTGTTTCTATCACCAAAATCATACTTTCTAACTAGTGATCCTTCCTCTTTGTTTCCAGCTTTTGCATCACAATCACCACTAATTATCAGTGGGTCTTATTTGCATGTTTGATCAATTTCAGAGTACAGTCTTCAAGTTCCTCATATTTGGCTTTCGTGATTGGTGCTTAATTTTGAATAGGAGTCCTATTAACTGGTCTTCCCTGTAGACTGATGTATATTACCGTATCACTGACAGCTTTGTACTTCAGGATAGATCATGAAATGTTCTTTTCTTTTGAATGCTGAGTGCTGCGCCATTCCTCTTCGATTAGTCATGCCTAGCATGGTAAACTATTTCCCCGCTGATCACGAGTACCATCTGTGAGTTCTATGTGGCCATTGCTACAAATTGTCGAACCCAGAATGGACGTAGAGTGTTGTGGGAGGAACGGTTAGGGTCGATGAGGGTGGAGAGCGCAAGCATGACTGACCCTGCCTCCTGACAGTGGGGAAGCCAGAGGAGGTCAGATACTGCCACCGGCTTGCCATGGATTGTCGACGGTCCTGGTGAAATACTCAGCACGGTCCCTGGGACGTGAGTTCCTGCTAAGTGTTGGCTGTCACTTGTTTAGCGTCCAGCTAGTGTGCATGCTCAGGAGCCCTGGCGCCATAGTGTGTTCCACATTGGGCAGCTGCTTGTGGCTTGAACCCCCAGCTGCTCCACCAGAAGAGTGTAGGGTTTCTATTCCCTGTAGAGCTGCGGTCTGGAGAATTCACAGGGGCAAGTTCTGCTGTGGCCTGTGGGGTCACTCGGAGTTGGAATCGACTAGATTGCAGTGAGTTGAGTCGTGTATGAGCTTAGGAGAGAGTATGCTTGTCTGTTGTGTGACTGCTGGTTGCCAGGGTCCTGGCATTCAGGACAGGCTCTGTAAATAGTTACTGAATGAGCTACAACTACTATGATAATGATGACAATAATAGTTGTTCTTTAGGTAGGGTTGAGTTAGCTACTACTTCTTGGGAAGAGAAAAGAGCCCGTTAGTGAAGTGCCAAAGAGAGAGCCGAGCAGAGGTGGGGATATTTGCAGGTCTCATTGTCCACCCATTCATGAATCCCGACACTGCGCAGTGGCTCATCCCCAGGGATAGGATGTATCTCCTTCCAAGTAGTTTGATGGTTTCTCTCTCCCTCTTCCTCTTCCTCTCACTCCCTCTTCCCCTCCCTCTCTCTAACCACAATTGTGATTGTAAAAATGACATGGTAGCATTTCTTTACCTTCACCAGCAGGGGGACTTGCCATCCGCAGCTTCAGCCCAAGGCTGATGTTATGAGGTGCAGCTCTTCTCTCCAGCTCTGTACCATTCAGGGTCACGAAGTACTCAGGATGTTGTTCTCTGGTCAGAACAACTTGGCCATGCCCGCTGACAGGTGTACTGGTTATCAGCCTTTGGACCCTTGGTCTCTCCGGCCTGTTGGGCCCACCCAGCCTCAGCACTGCTCAGGCAAGTGTTGGAAAGCTCCTTAGCGCTGCTAATAAGTGCCCACAGGTGCCAGTAATCTTTGACCTGGAGTCACTCAGCTCACTAGCGCCATGGGTTGGCAAGTCTGTCTCCTACAAAGGCTCAGAGACACCCCGCTCTTTGGCAAGCCTCCCCACTGATCGCACTCTGCTTTATCACTGTGACCTGGGGGGTCCACTACACCATTTCCAGCTTGTCTCCTGGTTCTATTGCCTCTGCTGCTGCCAGTTTTCTGCCAATATTTCACTGTTGTCACTGTTACTGCTCTTTGGCTTCTGGGTCTATGAGCTTCCCTGAGGACCTCGGTAAGGACCCTGAGCCCCGAGGATATGATGTACTTCCATATTCTTTCTTGGTGGTAGCGAGCTCCACTCTCTGCATTGAAATGGACTCTCTTTTAAGCCTACCAGGATGGAAACACAGACCAAATCCCCTTGTATAATTCCATACACAGTACTTGTGTGGTTCCACCCACCGAGGATTCCATGCACCTTATTTGTAATATTAGAAAGCTTTCCTATCTACTTGGTGGGCCACAAGCTCCCTACTGCATAGGTTCACCCATTGTTTTGGTGGGGGTTACAAGATTGTGCACCACATGATCTAAATTGCATTGTTGTTGTTGCTGTTGTCTTGCAGGGGCTATGGCTTCGTGAAATTCACAGATGAACTGGAACAGAAGCGAGCCCTGACGGAGTGCCAGGGAGCAATAGGACTGGGGTCTAAGCCGGTGCGACTTAGCGTGGCGATCCCTAAGGCGTGAGTCCTGGGCCATAAGGGAAAGTCGAGGGCCTCAGCACTGACCGTCTGGACACTCCTCATCTGCTTGCTGGTCATTAGAGTGTCTACTAGGGAACGCTGGATGGGACGTTGCTGGGGGAGACTTAGTTCAAATTGTGAAAGTTGAACACCTGCTATTTGCCCTGTTGTGTCTTAGGTTGGAGATGACCTAAGAAGCGTGACCCCACCCTTTGGGAAGCAGATAGCTGGAGAGAGGACTGTGATCAAGGGAACTGGGTGCATTGAGACATTGCTGGTAGCCCGGAAACGTCCTTACTCCATTGGGAAAGCATTGGGGAATACACACCTAATGTTTCTGCTCTTTGCCCAGTCGTGTGTCTGTTGGGAATTCACCCATAAAATTAATAAGTTGAATGGGGATTAATGTTAATTTCATTATTATTTTATGCTAGTGAAACCCATAAACCTTTTGAATGAATTTTGTTATGGAAAAGAAAGGAGTAACCCACTCTGCCACCAGCTGTTAACCTTAAGTTTAGCAGTTTGAAACCACCAGATGGTCTGAGGGAGAAAGATGAGACTCTCTAGTCCTAAGCTGGTGCAATTTAGCGTGGCAATAAGTTACCACAGAGGTAACTGAAACCCACAGAGGAGTTCTACTCTATTCTGTTAGAGTAGACTTGATGGCAGGGAGTTTAGGGAAAGGACAATAGGTCATCATTACATCTGTCACTAGGCAGATAGGCTTGTTTGATGACAACTCCAAGTCGTTTTCTCCCTGAGAAGTAAGACAACATTTCTCTGCATAGAAGTGGTTCCTCCTGCAAGATTCTTTACAGAGAAGTGGTTCTGTGCAAAGCCGTGGTTCTCAGCGGGGCGCTGTTGTCCCCCCAGAGGATATTTGGTGATTTCTGAAGACAGTTTAGTTGTTAAGGCTGGCACCGAGTGAGTGGAGGTTAGTGATACTGAACAGATTCCCCCAACAAAGGATTACCTACTTCCTCATTCTTAAATGGCAGCAGCACAGAAATGGAAAAATCTATGCCCAAAGTACAAGAAGAGCTGAACTCTTGGGGGAAAATGCCCAAATGGAGAAATTTTTTAAAACAACAAAAAATTTGGAGGGTCTGTGGTTTGACTGTGTTTGATAATATCATAGGTGGGATGCTTCTCCTCCACCCCCAAACATTTTGTTATAAACTCTATTTTATAAAAACATTAAGCCAAGTATTTTGAAAAGAAATTTCTCAGATTTTATCACTTAAAATAGATTATTGTAATTTCTGGGTTCCCTTCCAGGGTTCTCCCTGTATATCCATGCTTTTCATATATTTTCTGTATATGAGTCAGTATTTATTCATTTTTAATTACAAAGCGATGCTCATTTTCCCTCCCTATCATCCTCATTTTTATTTTTCAACAGCAGCAGAATGTTTTTTTTTAGTATGTCCTGTCTAGCTATTCCTCTGAAGTTGGCCACTCTGGTAGTTTCTGATTTATTACCACTTAATCAGCAAACAATATGGAGTCCCCACAGCAATGCAGTCCTTGATTATCTGTGGCGATGCAGCTGTGACAAGAGAAACACGTTCCCCCTGCAAGGAGTTTATATTGTGTTAGATTTATTTCTGTATTGAAAGTTGCCAGGATTTGGTGCCTGCCTCTCTGAAAGTAGGTGCCCTTAAACCCTTGGAGGGAGAGTTAGAGCTTAAGAGCCACGTGTAGAGGAATGGCACAGACATGCACAGTCGCTGGAAGGAAACCCAACCAGACTCAGACCAGTGAGTGCCTGCCCCTTCAGTCACCTGAACACGTCATTACGGAGGGAGGCAAGTAGCAGCGATGTCTAACCCAGAGGCAAGCAGAGGAGGCCATGGGCCTCCTGTCGGGAGAGGATGGCATTAGACTGAGACCATCAGGCGTATTCCTCTGACCACCCTCTTGAGTCCTGCCCACCAGGGACATAGTTAACCTGCTAGGAACCTACCTCACCACTGGGAGCGCTCACTCAGACTTTGACCATGGGTAGTTCTGTGGCAAGGACTTCTGCACTCGTTCAGTTCCCATGTGATTTGTTTTTCTATCTAAACCAGTCACGAGGCCACTTCCACACAAGGTAACAGTTACTCTCCTTTGGAATGAGCAAGCTGGCATCACGGTGGTTCGTGTCAGCCTCTGTCTCCTATCACTGTTGGGTGTACATCCCTAAGAGACTGCCTTGGTCCTTCATAGTACAACTCTGGACACAGTGTGGTGGTCTGAGCTTGAGTTTGGTTCTTCTGAGTCCTGCCAGCCAGGCTTTTTTGTCACGTCCCAGACCTGTCCCCATGCCTTATGCTGTTGAAAGCAATGGATCCCTTGCACACTTGACATTTTGCCTTTAGTTAGCAGCCGGTAGGACAGTCATGTATTCAGGAGAAGAAAGCTTCCCAGTGAGATGTAAGATTGACAAGAAATCTTGAGTTTGTTATGACAGGTGCTGTACATAAAAGGTAGGAGAAAGAAGGGCCTTCTACTCCGGGAAAGATTTACATTCTCGGACACTCCCAGCGGGCACTGCTACCCGTCCTATAGGATCACTGAATGGTGGCTTTTGAGTGCAGTGATGATGGGAAGGTCTGTCTTGCAGGGTGATTTGATACCTTGTAGTCTGAAATCATCCAAAATTCAGAGAATCCAGGCTGAGTTTCCATGATCTTTTTTTTTTTTCCCCTAGATTCTTTAGTTCTAGATAAAAATAGCTCCCAGAGTCACTCCAAAAGAGGGAAAACCAGTCCTGGATAAGACAGAAATCCCAACCATAAGAAGCTTCTCAAAAGCATAGAGCCATGCTGTCTTATTAAGTGTGTGACTTTAGACAGGTTTATTTACCTTCTCTGTATGTAGGAATAGTGGTATATACATAACACATAGTGTCGTTGTGAGGATTAAATGAGGGGCTCTACTTAAAACACTTCCCTGGTCACGTAGTAAGTGCCATGTGACTGTCCTCTTGCTTAATTTTTGTTTCTTCTAAAAGGAGCCGTGTGAAGCCAGTGGAATACAGCCAGATGTACAGTTACAGCTACAACCAGTACTGCCAGCAGTACCAGAACTACTATGCCCAGTGGGGCTATGACCAGAACACGGGCAGCTACAGCTACAGCTATCCCCAGTATGGCTATACGCAGAGCACCATGCAGGTACCAGGATTTAGAAGTCTGGCCCTCTTGGGTGATGCTGCCCTCTGGGGATGTGGGTCATTCTCTAAAAGAGGGGGAGACTTGGGCTTCCCAAAACCAAGTTCCTTTTGTTAAAAATGAGCCATCTTGATCTTGGGTCAGGATTCCCCCATGCTCCTCACCCTCATCTCTGGTCTCTTGACAGACATATGAAGAAGTTGGAGACGATGCCCTGGAAGGTAAGATCAGTCCATTCATTCTCTGTTACTCATATTCAGTGACTGCTCTATGGCCTTACGCTACATGCTGAATTCCGCCCTGCCCTAGAGGACCTTGCATTCTAATGAAGAGGGACAAATGCACTAATAACAGTAAGATGTGACTGGGACCACAAGGGTCTATGTACAGATTGGGAGAGGAGAGCAACTCCTATTGAGAAAAAGGAAGGCAGCCCACTGCTGCCTAGACATGGGGCATTATCCCCTGGGATGAGAGTTTGAATATACAGAAAAATACGAAGATCCTGACATTCACCCCTGGTCCTACCACCTACTGTACAGTAGTAACCATCATTAATTTTGAAATTCAAAGTATTTATTGTAATTTTAATGACTATCAGAAGAAGGACCCCTGGTGGCACACTCATTGGGTTGGTAATCCTAAGGTCAGAAGTTCAAACCCACCAGCCACTCCTCAGGAGAAAGATGAGAACCTTTGGCTCCCGTAAAGATGTACAGCCTCAGAAACACATAGGGGAAATTCTGCGCTTTCCTCTAGGGTCACTTCTGAGTCAGAATCATCTTGGTGACAGTGAGTTGGTGTTTGGTTCTTAGCAGAAATAAAAGATAGTAAAATGAAAGAATTACTAACCTGCTGACAAAGACCTTTTCACAAGAGACATTAGTAGCTTTTCAAAGCTTCTCCAAGATTTGAAAAAAAAAATGCAAAAAGGAATTTTAAAAAAATATATATCATCAAGTTTCTGAATATATGTTAAATTCTTAGGAAACAAAATTTAAAAGCTACCTGATAAAATCAAACATGATTGAGTATTGAAGTAACTGAAACAAAACTTTTCTTTAAAGATATAAGCCTTATCCTTCATGAGAAAGTAATAGATTTGTCCAAAAAATTCTGTATTAAAATTTTCTGAACTTTATATCACTTTTAACAGGTTTTTTTTTTTTTGTGTGTGGTGACTAGAGTCCATTTTAATGACATACCACATCGTACATACTTACAACATTTACAGCTACAGTCAGTGTCAAGTGTTTAGCCAAGAGAAGCCCCCTAGAGGACAGAGGACTCGACAAGGCCGTGTCACACGGAGTCCGTGCTGAAGTCATAGTCGTCGTCCCCTCCTGTCGGCTTCTCCGGGCTGAGTGGCTGTGCTGCTCGGGCACCAGTCTGTGCTTGCTGGAGGCTCCATGGCCAGTGCTCCTCCCTCTGCAGGACACGCGCTGGGCTCTTTTCTTGGGCTTCTTCACCGTCAACACCCTCTTGGTGGCAGTCAGGGTCGTCCTTGTCCGTGTGCTCCCTCGTCACGTGCTGTCTTGGCAGATCCTCAGCTATGTCCGTTTCCTCGATGATCCCATTGGTCAGACCCCAGGACTGAAAAAGGAGGCTAGTGGCCAGGCGAGATCCCGATGGCTTGTATGCTCTGTGCGTTTTTCCTGCGCAGTTCTTCCGCATCGAAGCCCAGTTTCATAGCTGCCACTGTACGCTCGGCCAAGTGTGGCGGGCAGGCCCAGGACAGTGGGGGCAGGCAGGCAATGGTAGCCCAAGGCCCCTGTCCACTCCGACCACAGCAGTTTGATAGCACTATTTGGTGCAGCCCTCGCCTCTGTGCAAGCAAAGTGAAAAACTCCAGAGGACTGGTGTACTCGGTCTGGGACAGTTTCAGCACGACCTGTTGAGCATCTGCCTGGCCTAGTTAACCGTTTTTTTTTTGGCTTATAATTCACATATGATACAATTGAATAGTTCAGTAAGATCAAGAAGAGTTGTATTATCATTACTACAGTCTATTTTAGAACTTTTTCTACTTTCTTGTACTCCTGGTTATGAGTTCCCCATTTCCCCCCCATTTTCTCCCTGTCATGCCCCCAAGAAACCATTAATCCAGGTACTGACTATAGAGTCACTCATCCTAGATTTCCTACCTGTACCCTTGATAACGGTGAGCAAGTTCATATCAGTCCACCTTTGTTAAAACACCAAAGATGATTACATTCTGGAAAGGAACAGAGTGATTTTCTTCTTCCTTGTACTCATTTTTATAGCTCCCCCGTTCACCCCAACCTCCCTTGAACTTCTATCATTTTTACAAAACAAAAACTATGGTATCAAAAACAGCAAAGAGTTTACAGGATTTCTGTACCAGTTTTCCTATTAGCCAATGATTATAAAACTGGTGTCCATGTAAATGCTTTAAACAGAGGCTGTCTTCCTCCCGGGTCGTATGCTACCGGATGGTGTTTTGGAGCTACTCAAGACTAGGTTTTGTAAGCTCTGCCCCCCCCACCTTTTTTTTTTAAGTATTCTTGAAAAGAAGGAACTTATCTTCAGGACTAGAACAAACCTGGAGTCTGAGTCCCGCACCATGAAGCACCTGTGCAGCTGATTCTAGTAGCGCCCTGAGGAGTTCTACCTCTCGAGGGGAACCCTTGGCCCAGCAAGCCCGAGTGGCCTGCTCAGGGTCACATTGAGGGCCAGTCCTTCTGCACTTGGCTTTTCCCATTCCACTTCTCTGGAAGCAGTTAGATGAATTGTAATAATTTCTACGTGTAACTCTGTAGAATTTTCCAGTCTTTTTTTTTTTACCCATTCACTTTTTAACAATTTCAATAGCACTTCATCCATATGCCATATAATTCAATCATATCAAGAGAAGTTGTAAAATTATGACCACACTCAATTCTAGAACATATTTTTCTTTCTTGTATTTATTGTTATTCATGTAATTATTTTATAAATGTGACAAAATATATACAAAAAACATTCAATTCCACTTCTAAAAAAATCATTTTATTGGGGGCTCGTACAACTCTTACCACAATCCATCCATCCATTGTCAAACACATTTGTACATTTATTGCCATCATCATTCTCACATTTTCTTTCTACTTGAGCCCTTGATAGCAGCTCCTCATTTTACATGTAGAATTTAGTACCACTGGTAGTATTTTTCATATTGTACAACCCTTTTCCAAATTATTCTACCATTAACATATACTCAATGCTCCCTAAGCAACAACTCTTTGCCCTTCGCCCATGGTAACCATTGGTCAAGTGGCTTTTTTAGTTTTCTTGTTATAATGTAATATTCACATATATATTTCCAAGGTTAAATCATCCAGTTTTATCCTTTAGTAATCTAGCATATTTTGAATGATAGCCATGTCCCAACATGATGAGTTGTGATTGTTGTCCAGTCTGTTCTGACGCTTAACCCCTGTATACAACAGAATGACTGACTCACTGCCCAGTCCCACACAATCCTCACAGTCAGGTGTTCTTATGTTTTAGCCCGTCACAGCCACTGTGCCAGTCCATCTCAATGAGGGTTGGCTTTTTCCCTAAACCTCTACTGTACAAAGAACCAATGTCCACTGGTCTCTCCTGATGACATGTCCAAAGTACATGTGAGACAAAGTCCGGCCACCTTTCTCTTTTAGGAACTATCTGGCTGTACTTCCTTTTAAGACAGAGTTGTTTCTTCTTGCAGTCCATGATGTACACATTTAATGTTCTTCACCCACACCGTAATTCAAAGGCATGCATTCTTTAGTCTGCCTTCCACCCATTGAGGCAGTTAAAATACCGTGGCTGGTGTTAGAGACAACTTAGTCTTCAGAGTGACATCTCTTGATGTTAACACTTTAACAAGATCTTGTGCAGCATACTTACCCAATGCAGTGTTCTTGGATTTCCTAATTGCTGCTTCCATGATTGTTGGTTGTGGATCCAAGTTGAATGAAATCCTTGATAACCTTAGTCTTCGTTTTTTCTGTGATGTTGCCTATTGGTCCAATTGTAAGGACTTGTTTTTCTCATGATGAGGTGTGATCCATATTGAATAGTCTTGACATCCTAATCAAAAATTAATTTACTTTTGTTAAAGTTCTCAAAATATATTGCTTTTGACTCAGCAATTGTTTATCTAGTTTATCAGTTAAAAAGCATATAGGAACATACTGGAAACAGATTTACGAGTATCAAGAAATTACTTCTGGTCTGGCAATTCTGCTCATCTTTATAGGCTTAGGGTAAGTCGTGCCACCATCTGTATTGCTGTAGATTTTAAAATGAGGACGTTTGAGTCTTCCAACTTAATTCTGTTTTCTGCCCTTAGCCTGTCTGGTGTCCTGAACCTGTCCCTCCTTCTCTTCTAGACCCCACACCACAACTGGATGTGACAGAGGCCAACAAGGAGTTCATGGAGCAGAGTGAGGAGCTATATGATGCACTAATGGACTGTCACTGGCAGCCCCTGGACACAGTGTCCTCTGAGATCCCTGCCATGATGTAGCCAGAACCAGGAAGAGCTGTCCAAGAAACCACTTTTTTTAGAACGAAAACTGCAAATACTTTTGAAATGTATTTGTTTTTAATAATCTGAGAATGACTTGTGCCATGTTGCTGACTTCCTGTTTAATGTTGAGTTTGCAAACCAAGCTGCAAACCTTTTCTGCAAAGAGCTTTCAAACTTTTTGTAGTAAACAGAATACTCATGGACACTAAAAATCTGGAATTGTCTTCTATCCAGAGGCAAAGTAGAAAATTTAGCATTCTCACTGGCTTTTAAACATTTCTTCAGATCTCATTTAAGATGACCAGGGTCTCATCCAAACAGCCCTGTTGATGGATCACAATGTTCCTGCTGGACAAAGGCTGCCACCAAAGCTTATCAATGCTTCACATTTCACGTTGGGCCAACAAGCTAGATTTTAATAGCAAAGCTAGAAGCTGATCCTGGGGGTCATATCAGTGACACCTACACAAGCCCCAAATCATGGTCTCCAATAACAAAGTTCAAAGTTCCCTGGGAAGGTGGTAATGTCATTTTCTGAAAGGGGCTGTAGGCTAAATTGGGAAATTATGCACTCTGAAAGAACCTTGGGTAAGCATTAAATGCTGTTTTGAGAAGACCTAGTCTTAAGCCATGGTGTAGTATATGCTAATGCCCTAAAATCTAAAAAACAAAAAAATCTAAACTTTTAAGATTTTTTTTTTAGGAAAGAGGGGAGAGTAGAAACAGGAAGTGAGATCTCTTAATATCTTCTAAAGGATTGAACACCCATTTTGATCTGGAATATTTAGATGGGGACAAAGAAATTAAGGCAACACATTGCATCACTCCCAGTCTTTTATTAAGCCAGGCACATTTAAAACATTTTCTGCATATAAAATGGCTTGCTTGAAGTTCAGTGCTTCAGTGCTGGAAAATGAAAGTGTAAGCCAGTGTTGTCAATATGTACTGCTAATTAAACCCCACCCAGACAATCTTCTAGAACAGCCGGTCTCAGTCCCATATCCGCATTTATCATCCATAGATGTCCACTCAGATTAGGTTTCATCCTTGACCAGGCTCAGTCTGCCTTTTCAGAAAGGGAGCTAACTAGCATTGTTTCTACCCAAACTAGGTGCCACTTGTGGGGAAGATGCCAGTCTGCAGCACTTCTAACAATCGGGTGCTTTGCCCACAAAGTGCTTAACATTTCAGATTATCTTTAATGTAAACAAATTGGAGCACTACAGTCCAAATCACAATGAAGACATTTATAGTTGGTCTGATAAATGGCTAACCCCAAAAGGAGGATACTTTGAAATGTCCCATTAAGACATTGTATTTGGTAAGTGCTTTCTGAAGTGCCAATCCATCAGTTGGGATGAAGGTTCAACTTACTTCAAAACTCGGTATTTTGTGCTTCATCACATTTCAAGGCTGTTTTACTACTCAAATCTGAAAAACAAAATTATCTCCATTAATCAAGGGACAAGAAAGCTAGACATGAGACTCCTCCCACAAATACATCTGCCGTCTGCTACTGTAGCCTAGGCTTGTCTTCATTTACTCAGCCCTGGCGTGCAGCCAAAGCAAATTTAACTAGTATGACCCTGTCTGAAACTAGCCCAGGCTCCAAGAGCACTGAGGGGCGGGCTTCAATGTTTCTTTTCCTCCTTTTACGACCACCCAGACCAGTGTTTTGATCCGATGGGAAAGGGAACTGGAGGGTAAAAACCTATTGGAGTCTCATCTCACCTACTTTTTAAAACCACAGCTACATCTTCAAATTTCTTTAACAGCCAGGAAAAGCAAGGACACCCTGCAGGAGAGGGAAAAAGTACAAAGTCCAAATCAATCCAGTACACCCACCTACATGGAAGCTGATGGATGACTGGACTTGTTCAGATCCTGGAGAATTTTATAGGAAAGGCGAGTGGCAGCTACAGATACTTTGCTGACCTGAGCTGTCAAAGTCTCTCCACGTTGCTCTCGCATGCAGTTGGAGATCAGATGGCCACACTAGCCACAGACCTTGGGAACATGCGCTTCCCACCAAGCAGTTCCCACATTTTTGTAAGAAACCTACCAGGTCCCAGGGCACATGGCTCCGATCTGTCACAATTTTCCTCCACCGGAGATCACCAATCCGAGGTATCCTGGCATCTTCAGCACAGCTGTGATGAGAACAGAACACAATAGTCCCGGATGACCTGACCGCTCCTCAGGTTGGAGGCCAGGCACAGTATTTAAGGACACCTGGGTCAAACGCTTCCACGGCCCTTACTGTGTGCTTCATCTCCAGTCCTGATGAAGCAGTGACTTTCCCCACCCTCACTGTGCTTACTGCACACGCAAGCCATCGTCTGCATCGCTGCCGGCTTCGGAAAGCATGCCAAGTTAACAAAGGGCTCTGACTATAATGGCTGGCACGATTAGGGAATGTCTTTTCCTGAAATGTTGCAGATCGGTTACAGCAAACCGAACGGCGACCGTCAAGGAAAAACTCACTGTGGGCTCTTTTTTGACTACAGCAGCTACGTGGAAGCAACTGCAGCTTCGATAAGGGCCACGGGGCAGTTTAAGGCAGTGACAGACCCCATACGGCTATTTCGCCGTCTCGGTGTCCATCTTCCAGGCGGCTTCTAAGTTAGCAAGCAAGGAGGCTTAACCCACTGCGCCATCAAGCCTTCCTCCGCCATCTTCGATGGCCCGAAGCCTGTGGCTTGTCTGCTGAGACTGCACCAAAATTGCTCTGGAAACAAGTGTTTCATGTGCCCGCTCATCAGGCAAACTGCACAAAGTTGCAAAAATGCCATGAATCCGAAGGTCAAGGCCACTGGTCTTAAGTGGCAGGCCCCGTAGCTCAATTCCGGTCCTGATTCACCCACACAGTGCTGCACCTTCTCCTCGGGACGCAGGCCCCTCGCACTACTCACCGATCCGATGGGCGCGCTGGGCCGCCCAGGCCGCGGCGGGCGCGGGCTCCAGCCCCGAGAGCTACGCCTGCGGCCCGCGGCTCTCCCACCAAGCCCCCGGGCCCGCCCCTGGGTCCCACTCATTGTCCCGCACCCTTGAAATGCAGCCTGCGAGCCAGGAGTGCGAACAACAAGGAGCGAGCGCAGAGACGCGTTAAGGAAGAGGACCCGGACGCGGCGACCGGCGGAAAGGGCGAAGGCAGGCCGACCCTGGCTTATATAGGGCCCTCCTCTCGACGCCGAGCCTGACGTAGGTCGCGAGCGCCGCGCCGCGCGGCGCTGCTGGGAAATGTAGTTCACCTCCATCCGGCGCAGGGAGTGCGTCACCGTCCGCCCGACGGGGCGGGGGAAAGACTCCTTACAGTCGGAAACCCGAAGCTACACTCGGCCGTGCAGTCGATGCCGACGCGTAGCGGCCCTGCCTTACTCCCTTGCAGGCGAAAGAGACGCTGACGATTTTGCTCTGCCTCGGAGCTGCCGCGCCGCGTGCTGGCTCCGGTCTCAGTCCGCCCTGCGGTCCGCTCGCTCCGAAGGCTGGCCAAGCCCGCGACGGACGCCTGGGCCCCGGGGCCTCGGACGAGCCCGCCACTGGGGGGCGCCCGAGCGCCGCCGAATCGCGCGGGGGTGGGGGGCTTTGCCTGTGCTTGAGCCGTGCATCAGTCCAGCTCATTGAAGACCCTCCTCATCGTCACTGCCCATCAGTTTACCAAGCATGATGTCCTTCTTCTGGGATTGGCCTCTCCTGATGAGATGGCCTAAGTATGTACGGGGCAGTCTCACCAGACTTGTCTCGAAGGGACAGTATTCTAAGAGAGAGTCTCAGATGTTGTCGCTTTGGCAGCCCGTGTTACCTTCAATATTCTCCAGCAACTATTAAAAACGCATCAGTTCTTCTCAGTCTTCCTTATTTAATGTCCAACTCTCACATACATAGGAGGCAAGTGAAATACCATGCCCTGCGCCACACATCACCCATCTTTTGGTCTGTTTAGCAGTCCAATGTATAAGCACTGTGCCACTGCCCAGGGCTGCTTCCACCCAGCATTACAACAACCAGCCAACTTCAGCGACAGATCGGTGGTGCCTGTGCCTACAGAGCATTGGCTGCAAGTCAAAATTGGCCCCCCTACATGGAAGGCTAGACTTCGATCACTGAATCCCATTGCCCCCTGTCCATCGTTAGAGAATGGCAGATTAAAACCACTACACACTGTTCAGTTTCTGTGGAGTTGATTCTGACTCATGTTCACCCCACCTGTGCAGAGCCCAGGAGCTCCACATGTAACTCCAACCCCCGATGGCGGTCATGTACTTCCGTCCCACATTTTTGTATGAAAGCTCACCTCTCTCTGAGAAGGTTGTAATTCTGTGAGTCACTCTGTGTTGCCCAGCTCCAGCTGTCCCACTCTCCACTGAGACTTTTACTTTTAGGAGCGGACAGTGTGTCCAAGGAGCCAAAGTGCAGTGGAGTCCACACTGGGTTGCTAACGGAAAGGTCAGGTCAAAACCAACAGCTGTTCGTAGGAGAATGGTTGTGCTTTGCGCTTCTGGGAAGATTTCCAGCGTCCGAAGCCCAAGGGGGCACTTCGACTCTGTCCTCCAGGGTCAACAAAGCAGAACTGACTCAACGGCAGTGAGGTGTGTTCTTTTTTATTGTGTTCAATGCAAGGACAAGTGGTTGCCTGGTGTGGGGGTCAGAAGAGAGAGATGAAAACAGCAAAAGGGCAATAGATGCAACATTATGAATGGACTTAATGTCACCAAACTGTATACTTGCAAATGTATTGAGCCCTTGGTATCACCTCCTCCTCCCCCCATGACCCCTTGATAGATTATTATTATTTTCATATCTTACACTGACCACTGTGTCCCTTTCCCCATGGTTTCTGTTGTTCGTCCCCCTGGAGCGGGTGTATATGGTTATGTGTCAATCGTTGCGATCAGTTCCCCCTTCCTTCCCTCCACCCCTTGCTTCTTGTTTTTAGTGCACTGTGTTAGTCTGGGTACTTTAAAGAAACAAATCCACAGAAACATGTATGAGAGAGTTATATATAAAGGGTAAGTGTGCATCAAGAAAACATCCCAACCCCGTGCTGCCCAAACCCACAAGTCCAACATTAACCCATATATCCACAAAGTCCTTAATCTCACAAAACAGATGCAAGGATGCCAACTGATGCCCACTGCAGGAGGAAAGTTGAGTCAGTGAAGGTGTAAGCATTCAGCACTTTCAGGGGTCTCCACACGGCTGCTCTAGCACCCAGGGCTGCATCGGGGTAGGTCCATGTGGCTTCTCCTTGGGGATGTCTTGCAGGAAGTCAGCCTTGCAAGCTGAAGCAGGAACTGCTAAGGAAGCTGCACCCTGGTCCGATCATCAGAAAGCGAGATCCGAGAAATAGAAAGGTGAGGCTCACTGAGCCATTTATCCCTCCGTCTTTCAATGAACCCCACCTGTGTTTATCAGCCAGGTTGGCACAATAAACTAACTACCTCATGTACCTTTCTATACATTTAAAATGGAACATCAGAGAAGTACTTCTAAATACACTAAAGTATCTTAAATGTGATAATGCAGTAAGAATACTGTTTTGAAGGGAATTGAAAAAAAAACTGCTTGTTATTCAAAAAATGCCAAACACATTGCCATTGAGTTGATTCTGACTTACAGCAACCGGACCGGGTTGAACTGGTTTCTGAGGCTTAAAATTCTTTACCGGAGTGGACAGCTTCAGCCTTTTCCCCCGGAGTCGCAGTGCTTTGAACTGTGGGCCTCGTGGTACAGCCCACTATGCCAACACAGCTCCTTCTGTTTGTTATTATGAACATTGTATGAGGTTAAGAAAAAAGTACTGCTACAAAAAATGAAAAGCTTTATTAAGTGAAAACGGGAAAGTATTCCTCGCCATACCCTCCATTTGGGTCTCAACAGTTCTGAAGGAGGCGGTGTTTCCATCTCTCGCCCTGCCTGGGAGGATGCTGTGCTCCCTGATTCACACGCAGTCAAGCAGCCCTGCTGGCGTCCTGCAGGCGCTCATCCTGTGTTCCTTTGCACCTGCTCTGACTTGGGGAACAGAGGAAGTCTGGAGGTGATGGGGGGAGGCTTCCCAATTAAATTCTCATTACACAGCCCTTGCTGCCTTTGAAGAAGGGGCAGGTGCATTGTCTGGGGGAACCCTTGAGGCAGGATTCCGGCCTCTTCCTCATCAAGGCAGCTGTTCACTTTCCGCAAACATCACCACCTTAGGACAAGCGCTCATGATGTCCTTTGTTATTTTAGTTATTTTTAAAGCATTTTACTGGGGGCTCGTACAGCTCTATCACCATCCGTCCATCCACTGTGTCAAGAACATACGTACATTTGTTGCCATCGTCATTTTCAAGACATTTGCCTTCTACTTGAGCCTTAATATCTGCTGCTCATTTTCCTCCCTCCCTCCCCACCCCCATGATTCTCCTTCTTGAGAAAAAGCTCTCAGGATTATCCCTCTGGAGTGCCAAAGAACCAAAGCCAGTTACTGTGACCTTCTTTTTTATTTACTTTATTGGGGGCTCTTACAGCTCTTATCACAATCCATACACATATCCATTGTGTCAAACACATCTGTACATATGTGGTCATCTTTTTCAAAACATTTTCTTTCTACTTGAGACCCTGGTATCAGCTGCTCATTTTCCCCATCCCTCCCCCATGTCCCCTTGATAATTTATAAATTATTCTTTTTTTTTCATGTCTTACACCGACTGCTATCTCCTTTCACCCACTTTTCTGCTTTCTGTCCCCCTGGGAGGGGGGCCATATGTCGATCATTGTGATTAGTTCCCCCTTACTGCCCCCACGCCCTACCCTTACCCTCCTAGTATTGCTGCTCCCCTTATTGGTCCTGAGGGTGTCATTGCAATGGCCACTCAGAACTAAAGTTTGGAGTTAAGTGGCTTATTAAGAAAATAACGAGGTACAGGTTGGGGTCAGGGTCAACAGGTGAGAACTCCGGGCCGGGATCGGGAAGCACGTAGGTAAAGTCTGGAAGGCTCCCTGGAAGTGGAGAATATATCCCTCCTTCTTAGCTCTCTCTGCTCCTCTTGGTCTCGCAAACTGACAGGTCCTGTCTGCCATGCAGGCCTCCTCGCAGTCCCTGCAGACAAGCCTCTGTCTTGCGCCTTCCTGTTGCGTGTGGAAAGGCCTTCTCTTCCTCCAGGGAAAAGCCAGCAGGTTTCTCCCAGAGGGTTGCCAGCCCAGCAGAGGGAGCCAGCGAGGCAAGACCTTAAGGGGAGCAGTGGCTTCATTAGCAAAGTACACGTCAGTCACAAAGCTGGTCACCTCACAATTTGAGGAAGACTACACTGGATTTTGTAGGGGTTGTGGGGCAGGACCCCGTTGCCTTACCTCAGTCGTCCCTATCCTGCTTGGGATTGGGCTGAGTCATCCAGACATGACCGGTGGAATGGGTCATGTGAGGCAATTTGGGATGGGTCATCCAGTCCTCTAGCTGACCGGGACACCCTGCCCTCCCCGCTCCAGTGCGAAGTGACCCAGCGCACACAGGGTAGCAGTTTTGCTCAGCGATCTTAGTGAGCTTGTGGTGACCGGCTGGTCAGCAGGGCCCCTTCTGGGCCTCTTAGTGCGTCTTCAGTGTTACACCCGAAGCTGTTAGTTTTTAAAGGCATTGATTGGTCTCCTCTCTCTCTGCTTTTCCTTCTGCTTCCATCCGCCAACCTCTGGGTGATTGGCTGTACATATTAGGAAAAGCCTCCTCCGTTTCAAAACACGGCCCTTCCAGCAGGACCACAAACTAACCAATCCCCTCTTGGTGTGTTCCTGACACTTCATTTGCATAATTGATTATAGTCACTTCATTTGCATAGTCAATAGCCACCGTATTTGCACAGTAATGACCAATCTTTACAACATAGTCCACTCACAGTGTAGTGGGTTCCGGCCTGGGGCTTTCAGACAAAAAGTATAAACCACAAGTTGTTTGTGGTTTCCCCGGGAAATGTCAAGCAACCTGGACAAAAGTAACAAACCTTCTGGGGTAGAAAACTAGGACGAAAGTCAGTCCTCGGCACACAGGGGCAAAGTCTCTCAAGTTGTTTTTCCAGAGAAGCAAGGCAAAAGGCCACATAAAGGGACACACTTCACCACACGCCTGGCCATGTCCCCAGCCTACCCAGTTCTGAGTAATGAGGGACAGCCTGTTGCTGTCCAATAGACTGAGTCTCATGGCCACCCCGTGTGGCAGAGCCAGACAGACAGCCCCGTTGGCTCTTCCAGACCATAATCTATGGAAGGAGCCCTGAGGACACCGGGGTCAGGGCTGGGCTGCTGACCAGTAGATCAGTGGGTCAAAAAGGACAGTATTCCCTTAGGGTTTTCAGAAGGATTTGATGGAAGATTTTTCCCAGGTAGACTGCCAGGCCTTTTTTTCGAGGTGCATCTGTACAGATTCAAACCTTGCACCTTTCAGCATGGCTGGTTCCACCCAGACTCCATGGAAATGACGGGCAGTGCTTTGGGAAGCAATGCATGGATGCGTACATGTCCACAAGACTGCACAACCAGTAAGTGTCCCTGTGGAACCAAAGCCCAGAGCTGTCTAATGCAAACAGGCCGAAGCTTAACTGCCCTTCTGGCAAAAGAGGAAGCAAGATTTGAGTAGGATTCACCTCTGGGTCACATAGTGAGTCTGCGGCAAGGGTCAGCTGACATCTGGACTTGATGCCAGGTGCAGTCTGAGGCAGGCACATGACCCAGGCCTAAGGCGGGAGCGCCTGGGAGAGGGAGGAAGTGTAGAAAGGCTGACCCTATCAGCATACTGCCTGAGTGCTGACCAGAGTGGGGGGGGGAGGTGCTGGCTTCAAACGACATTTCAAGCTTCTTTCTGCCCCTTGTCCTTGCGACTGCCTTTCGTCACAGCCCCCCCACCCCCCACCCCCCACACACGTTCTCACTCATCCCTGATGACACAGCTTTGGCATCATCTCTCGCGAGACCTTTTCTGACTCTTTGGTTCCCTGAGCCCAGCTCTATTGTAGTATTTGAATACATGGATAGCATTACGTGTCCACTTTCACTCATTCACCCATGATGAGCTCCTCCTCTGTACCCAGCACCGGGAGATGCAGAATCCACCTGGCCTTGCAGCCAAGAGAGAGAGACAGTATCCCACAGGCACAGGATGGCAAATGATTTCAAGGGACTGTCAGTGAGAGCTGCAGACGACGGGGGGGAGGGAAGCTGAGGCCTGAAGCAGGCCCCTGAAGATGGAGCAGGGGTGTTCCTGCAGAGAGGGCTGAGGAGACCCGCCTTGCCAGCCCTTGGAGCACCAGCGGTGGGTGAGAGAGGGGGCTGAGGGTACCCCAGACCCGGCAGGGGTCTGAAGCAACACACCTTTTTCTAGCAGAACCCAAAGAGGTGGAGAGAATGTTGTTCTGTTGGAGGCGGGGCTGGGCCTGATCTGGGGTCAACCTGTGAACTGACATGGATCAGCAGTGATGAGTGTCGGTGGGGCCAAGACAGCCCCACCGTTCATTGTCAGCCGCGGTTAATAGACGCTCACATCGTGTCCAGGGAATCAGCCAAGCGTCCCGAGAGTGTTCACATCAATACGAGACAGGAGACTCGAGTACAAGAAGCACATCGTTTGAAAAGACTGTGTGTGCGGCGAAAGGCAAGGCCAGGCGCCTCCAGCATCCGCAGACTACTGGTCCTTATGGTCCTCATTCACACGTTCAGGGACACTGGCTCAGAGCTCACATTCGGGAAAGGAAGTTTGTTTGGAAGGCCTAAATCTATTTTTTGAGTCTCCATAGAGTCAGCCTCCAGTGAGTGTTCTTTGTGACCATGAACCGCCATTGTGAATAGCGCCCCCCCAGGCAGAGTGTGTTAGGAAGTCCACGGCTAGCGTTCCCAGGTGTGTCCTTGATGGAAGTTGGGGTGCTGGGTTGCCTGGTATTGGTCACATTCTGACTGCCGTGGTCAAAGGGCCCTGAACCAATTTTGTAAGCTCTTCTAACATAATGGCTGCGTCCCAGTCATGGTCCCATTCATGTTTCTGTAGTCCCGCCTGCAACTGTGATGTATCGATCATGTTGGTGTCCCGGGTTCCCTTGTGCTCCCAGGTCCTATTTAAATGGCCAGTGTTCTGTAGACCCTTGGATGCCCTATAGCCTCTTGTCAATAATCTCCCTCCTCTGGATAACTCTCTCTTTGTCCTGTTTAAGACTTCGTAAATGTTCTCCATTAATTATATGCGACTTGGGATCTCTTCTGCCCCCTTCAACCTGAGAGTCAGTAAGGCTAGAAAAAGATCCAGTGTGGGAAAGGGGAGTAAGGCATGAGTCCACGGGGACAGTGTTTGTGCTGAGGTCAGCCTCGCCTCTGGGAGGGCCTCTTAGAAAGGGGTAGTACATTGAAGCTCAGCACTGAGGGGTCAGGGCCTTAAAGGAAGAAGAGAAACTTAAACAAAGTCTGGTCATCAAAAATTTCTGTTGACCAGTGGGGACAAGCAATTTGGAGCATCTGTGTGAGGCCAGGCCACCACTCACAGAGATGGGTGGTTCTTTACAGCACAGTCATTTCCCTGAGCAGAAAAGGGTGGGCAGATTCCTTTAAACACAGTCTGGTAGAATTCACCACTCACACCAATAACCCAAACGACAGGACCTGCTCCCAGGAAGATGACAGCGTGGGAAACCCTACGGGGCAGATGCACTCTGTCAGACAGGGTCTCTGTGCGCAGGAACAGGGAGAAAAACAAGCCCTGTTCCCATAAAAAGTCACAGCCTGGAGAGCTCACAGGGCAGCTCTGCAGTCAGAGTCCACTTGATGGCAGTCATTATGGTGCGGTATGGAGCGAGGAGGCACTGACAGCGACTCAACAAAAATACCCACCCCACACTGTGCCGCGTCCTGGTTCTCTTGCAGTGCCGTCTGTGTGTACAGAGGCACAGGGGAACGAAGACTGGGTTTCAGCTCTGCTGTGGGACCTGGGACAAGCAACCAGTCTGACTCTCAGTCGCCTGCACTCTGAAACAGGTACTGTTTTAGGGTACAAAAGAGGCCTCCATCTAAAAACCAATTTAAGAACTTGTCTTCAAAGAGACAAAAGAACACGAAGACACAGACTTTACTGTCCCCAGGAAGTGGCCTCCATGAAGGACATGCCCGCGCCAGCCCGGCAGAGACTCCTTTCCCTGGGCTGGTGGGAGAGGCGGGGAGGCAATATCCTTGCAGAGAGCCTTCTCTGACCGAATGTCCAGCCCACGTCGGCAGGATCCTGGAAATGGGGGAGGCTGTGGAGGCTACTGAGGGTCCCGGAAAGAGAAACCTGGCGCTGGGGGTGGTGGTGCCGGGTAGCCCGGATAGGGACTAAGTGGGGTTGTCTCCCCAGATGCCTGCCCAGGCCACGACAAGGGGGCTGCAGGGAACGCAGGCACCCATTAGACGCCTATGGAACGATCCGAACTGGGCATGCGCAGACTGGGACCACCTGAGCGCAGGTGCCACCCCCCAGGCACGACGTCACACAGGTGTGCGTAAACGCTGCTAGTAAGGCCCGCCCACGCCGTCCACCACGCCTCCCCAGCGGGAGGAGCAGCCCGCCCTGGCCCTGCGCTCGGGCTCGGGGCGCGCTGCGGGGACCCCCGGGTTCCGCGGGCAGGTTTGTGCGCCAGCGTGCAGCCCCGTGAGGCTTGCCTGCACCCGTGCCCCTTGGAGACCGCCCGTCGGAAAGGTCCCTGGGATTACAAAAGGCGCCTTGTCCGCGTCGAGAGGCCGGGACCAGGTATCCCGGTCCAGAGCCCTCCACGGGCCGAGGTCAGAGTTAAATGCAAGTCAGAAATCGGCCGCGCACCCGGCGCCGCGGCCTGCCACGCTCGGTTCCGACCCAGCCCGCCCGCGCGGGCGCCGACAGTCTCGGCTGCTCCCGCCGGGAACCGCTTCGGTAGCGGACACGGTGCCCGGCCGGGCGACGGGCTGAAGAGCCGGGAAACCGCAGCCTTCGCTCTGCTGAGCGGCGGCCCGTTGCTCGGCGGCCCTGCGGCGCGGCTGACGGGAGCCGCCGCCTGTGCGCACTTCCCGCCGACACTGGGATTACATCTCTAGAGCGAGGTGTCCAGTTACAGAAATGCTCTAGATTTGCAGAATTTCCCGAGAGAGAACGCAGTTCGTCGTTTTCTGGACTGAATTCTCAAAGGTGGGGCTGTCCGCGCACTCGCACCTGGAGACGAGCCCTCTTCGTTTTCACCTGGGGCAGGGGCGCCTGCACGCCCCCCGCTTCCCGGACGGCCGCCCCGGGAACGCCCAGCAGCAGCGCGAGGGGAAGACCGCTCCCCCGTGACGGAAGGACGACGGAACCTCGAATGGGCGCGTCCCCCAGCACCCCGCGTCCGAGGCTGGCGCGCTCGTGGCCTTTAGAAGGAGGAGCCCCAGGCTCTGAGGGGGCAGCGGCCTGGCCCGGAGCTCCCACCGGGACCGGAGGGCGGGGGGCATGTCCGGGGCGGGGCCGGGCGGCGGGGCCGGGCGGCGGGGCCGGGGTCAGACGGGCGCGCCATGGAGGCCGGAGACGACTACTGCCAGTTTCGCGTCCTGCTGCTGGGGGACTCGGCGGTGGGCAAGACGTCGCTGCTGCGGCGCTACGTGGCGGGCGCGCCGGGGGCGTGCGAGCCCGAGCCCGAGGCCGAGGCCGAGGCCGAGGCGGCGCCCACGATGGGCGTCGAGTTCTACAGCCGCGCGCTGCAGCTGCCGGCGGGGTCGCGCGTCAAGCTGCAGCTCTGGGACACCGCGGGCCAGGAGCGTTTCAGGTGCGTGCTGGCTGCGGGGTGAGGGCAGGCCGAAGGGTACATCTGGCTGAAGGAGGATCGGTACCTGCCCAGGGCCCCCCAGCAGTGCGAGCTCCAGGGCAGAGTTCAGGGGGGTGGGGGGTGTCACTGCCCTGGTTCTGGGTCTCCTGGACCACACCCTCCCTCCCATTCATCCCACAAATGGCTGTGGGTCTTGCCAGGTGGTCCAAATACTTCACACGGATGTGACAGTTCCACGACTGCCCAGGCCTCTGAGAGGCGCTCTGAGCGCAGAGATGTGAGGGGCCTGGCGGCCCAGACTACAGGGACATGTCCAAGGAAGCTATATTTGATTGAGTTGACCTTGAGGTTGAGGAGGAGAGGACCAGGCACCTGACCTGACAATGGTGAGGAGACCTTGTGACTCAGGAGAGACACTGAAGCAGAACACAGCTCGCAGGCAGGGTAACATGAACTTCAATGGGGGATGGCAAGATTCAGTGGATCTCAGGGGACAAGATTTGACTCTGGGGGATCTCAGCTTACCTCCCTGTCCCCCTCAGGTGCATCACCAGGTCTTTTTACCGGAACATGGTGGGCGTCTTGCTGGTGTTTGACATGACCAACAGGAAGTCCTTTGACCATATCCGAGATTGGCACGAGGAGGTGATGGCCACCCAAGGCCCCCACAAGGCCATCTTCATGCTGGTTGGCCACAAGAGTGACCTGCAGAGCACCCGCTGTGTTTCAGCCCAGGAGGCGGAGGAGCTGGCCGCCTCCCTGGGCATGGCCTTTGTGGAGACATCAGCCAGGAGCCACAGTAATGTGGACCTGGCATTCAACACCCTGGCTGATGCCATCCAGCAAGCCCTTCGGCAGGGAGACATCAAGCTGGAGGAAGACTGGGGCGGCGTTCGCTTCATCCACAAGACTCAGAGCCCTGGGCCCCCCAAAAGGAAGCCACGCCCAGGCCCATGCCAGTGTTGATCTGGAGAGAGAGCCACTTCAAACAGTGCCAACTTAACCCCCTGGTCCAATAGGGGGGCGGGGTTAGGACCTCACTGGCGTAGTTGGGGAGGGGGCAAATGGCAACATGTCCAAAGGGTTCATCGAAACAGCACTCTGGCATTTGGGGATTTGGGGGGAATTCAGAGCTTAGCCCCTTGCTAAGGAAAAGTCTTAAGAGCCCAGCTTCATTTTCCTCAGGAACACCCACTTCTGGCCCAGCATGTGGCACACAAGCCATCTTCTGTTCTGGGGAGGAGCCGCTCTCCGCACCTCTAAGGGGCAGCTGTTGGCCTCTCCCTGTCCGGAGGAAAGGAGAGGGATGTAAATGGAGGGCGCCTGTGAAAACAATTGGTCACTGAACTGGTGGATTGCATAACTGCATGGTGCCCAGCTTCCACCACCAGCGGCTCTGTTGGGGCTCACATGAGAAGGTCCTGGATGAAGTGGGAGAAAACACTGGGAAACATTTCAAAACAATTTTTAAAAATTGATTGGGCTGATAGAACCCTCAAGCCTATAGCCCATAGTCATCTTTCAGGTCTGGAAATGAACTCCCTCCCCTCCTCCCGCCAGCTCAAGTTACAGGCAAACAATAGATAGGTGTTTACAGAGAATAATACCCCGAGGGAGCTACACACACTTTAGAATGATTACCAGTTTGAGATCAAAAGGGCAGCATTTCCCCAAAGACAATGTTCAAAAAGGTCAGGAAAAGAGGAATGGAAACAAGAAACACAGTGGACATGGGACAAATGATGTCACCTTGTAGGGATTGCAATTGACATGAAACGTGTATGAACTATTCAATGGAAAACGTATCTGCTCTCCAAACGTTACCCAGTGCACAATAAAAAGTGAAAAATAAGAAAAGCCCCCACAAGGAGGCCATCAGTATGGCTAGCAGCCAGGCTTGTGCTCACAGCTGTCAGCATTCCGTCCTCTCGACTGCCTGGGAGGCGGCACATCTGGCAGCGTGCTGGCACTGGACGCAGCTGCAGTCAGCGTCCGGATGCGGCACAGGTGCGGGCAGCTACGGGAAACTCCACTGCAAGCCTATCTTAGAGTCGCCTTAGGGACTCAGCTGAGGATGAGGCTGGGCTTGGGGTTAAGGTGTGGCCTCAAATCCAGGTGCTAAGGGTCAAATTGTGTTCCTCAAGAGGATACGCTGAAGGCTGCTAATGAGAAAGTGACCTTGTTTGGAAATGTGAACATTAGGTCATATTGCAGTAGAGTGGGGCCTAGGCCCAACCCAGTCTAGATAATCACCCTGTGGAAGAGGAGAAGAGACAGCCAGGAGGGCTGCCATGTGACGCCATGTGTCCTGGCTCCTTGGCTCTCAGAAGCTAGGTGACAAGGAAGGATCTTGCTTTTCGAGACCTTAGAGGAAGCATGGTTTGACCAACATACAGAGCAGACTGAGCCCCAGAACTATGAGGCAATAAAGGTGTGCCCATTAGAGCCACCTAGTGTGTGGTCTGTGGCCCCAGCAGCCCATGGTAACTGATCCTGGGAGACAGACCAACAGGAATATGTGCACCACTTCTGTGGCATGCAGCGGACACTGAAGAGCCACCAAGACCCCCTTCAGGACTGGAGGGCCCGTCCACTGTCAGATAATGAGCCTGTTTCAGCGCTCTAGCTGAGGGGAGCTCCCACGACCACCACAGCCCTTACCAGGGCAGCCATCAGAAGTTCTCATTCATGGCCATGCAGTTCACCTGTGACCTTGGGCCAGTCTCTCCTTACTCCTGCTCCTTGGGCCTCCGTTTTCTCCTCAGTAACATGGCTACGTTTACTTCAGGTTGAGTATACTCAGTATGGTCCTTCCAGCCATAATTCCTATGTGCTCTATAATCACGCCTGTGGCTGTGGGCCTATTTGGGACATTGTCTGCGAACATACAGGAATGGGCTGAGATTGCATTCTGACCTTAGTCGAGAGTGTGAACTCTGTTTAATGGTTATCTCAGTTACGATTATTTACAATGTGTGTTAGGCCTGGAAACAGATCCAGAGACACTCGTGCGTAAAAGGATCTTTATATCAAAGAGCAATTATTTGACATTGAGACAACATCCCAGCCTAGTCCAGATCAAGTCCGCAAATCTATTAGCCCATATGTCTGAAACTAGTCCGTAAGTTACTTCAGGCTAACACAGCACATGCAATGATGCCAAATGCAGGGAGAGCACAGGCTGAGGAATGGAAAGCCCTGTGGATCCGATGGCAGTGGACGCATCTCCAGGGCTCTGGCTGCCATCAGCTAGGCTCCATGTGGCTTAACAGGAAGGTGAAGGAGAGAGTGTGTTCCACCTCTGGGAAGGAAGAGGCTGTTGCCTGATTGACAGGCTAAACTCCACCCCTTCACTATCAAGTTGACATGGAATTGTGTGACTACCACACAATGGATGTAAGGAATTATATAGTACAGCTGAGAGGAGAAAGAAAACTTTCAGAGTGGTCTGGGGAAAAGCCTGGCTGGCTCAGATTGGTGGGAAGTCAGTGCCTGTTGGAATCATCTTGACAGAGGCCCAAGGTCACAGATTCATAAATAAGATACAGTTCAGGGGTGGAAAATAGATTATTACATTTGGGTGAAATTTGATTGCACCATACATAACTCCCACCAAACAACCTCCCCCCCCCCCCCAGAAAAAACAAAACAAAACCAAAAACCTTTCCCTGCAAGGGTCTACTCAGAAGATGGGGAAAGACAAGACACTGATTTGGTTTGCCTGTGAGTAATTGTGACCAGATTCCCTGGAATGCCATCCTGCTGTGTATAAAGTGAGCCCAGTGAGAAGCAGGGGGTGTGATCTCATCACCAGCAGTAGCAGGAAGTGGAGTAAGTAATCTAGCCCCAGCGGCTGGCTTCCCTTGACCTGAACTGCACCAACCAACCACCATGTGAGACATTTCCTGGAACTTTGGTGAGTTCTGTGGGACACAGTGATTCGCAGAACCCTGCAACATGAGGTAACATACTCGGAGGGGTGGGAAGTGGGGATGGAGCAGCCTATCAGCTTGGAAGAGTTGGACTTTGGGGGTTTCTCCAACTCTTGGGCCTAGTTTGGCACTAATTATTTATTAATCATTTTATTGAGAGCTCCTACAAATCTCATGACAATCCACCATTGAATTGTATCAAGCACACTTGTACATACGTTGGCATTACTTCTTATAAATGATTACCACAGGCTAAGTGAGGGGGCCATAGTCACGGAGGATTCCTAGACATCTTCAAACAGCGCACAGGATTCGTTCCTGGGTCAGAAGACTTGGGACCACGTGGAAATGGTGTGGTGGGGGCCATCTGACTACACAAGGGAAGAGAAGCCAATTCCACCCACAACTCCAGGTTGATTCCTCCAAAGCTTGCCTCTTCCTCCATGTTCGCTCCCATCCTGAAAAGAACCATCCCTTCCAAGGGTCTCTACCTCTCAGCTGAGTTCAATACTCTGGCAGTGGCCACACTAAACTCACAGGTGATACTGAAGCTTATGGGGGTTTATTTGGGAAGCTAGGAGCACTGGTAGTGTAGTGGTTACACATTGGGCTGCTAACCACAAGGTCAGCAGTTCGAAGCTACCAACTGATCAGAGGGAAAAGATGAGGCTTTTTGCTGTAGAGAGAGTCTTGAAAACTGCAGGGACCACTCCCCCCCCCCCTGCTGTATAGGGTCACTGAGTTGGAATCGATTCGGTGGCAACGAATTTTGAGTATTAAGGACGCTAACAGGTTACAAAATGTTAAAGACAGTTCTTTTGTCTGAAATACCTTTTCTCAGCCGAGCTGGCAGGCCTCTCTCTCCAGTCCTTGGCCTCTCAGCCACATGGTCCCTTGGCCCCTGCCCCTGTGGACCAGGAAGCCCCCACACACTGCCTCCCAGTCCCTGCGCTGCTCCTTGGCTCTGTCTCATGGTCTTGGCATGGCTCCTCTGCTCTGTTTTGTGATGTCCATGCTGGTGGCGCTGGTGCCTTCACCACTTTAGACAGGATCTCACATAGTCCGCTTGTGGCTGTTCCTTCTGAAGGATTGTGGGGTTTCTCTCTCTGCTTCTGAAGTGGGTCACTGTCATATACTCAGTGGAATAGCAAAGCTGACCCGTTCCTTCTGTCAGTGTTCCACACCCTCTATTTGCCAAAGTGTGTGAAATTACAAAGACATGGATGGAAAAGGCATTCCGGGTAATTTCACCAAGGCCATAATCTCAGGGAACAATTCAGTCCATTGGCATAACATAAAGATAACACCCTACATCTTAGTATGGTGAATAGTATCTAGAGTCTTACAAGCTTGAGAGTGACCATACATACATACATAAGATACAACTATGGGGAGCCCTGGGAATGTAGCAGTTATGTGTTGGGCTGCTAACCACAAGGTCAGCAGTTTGAAACCACCTCCTCAGGAGAAAGATAGGCTTTCTACTCCCATAAAGAGTTATGGTCTCAGAAACTCAATAGGGGAAGTTTGACTCTGTCCTTCAGGGTCAATATGAGTTGGAATCAACTCAATGGCAGTGAATATTGGTCTCTACTTATATGAAGCAAAAGTGAAATCAGATTCAAAGAAGAAACGAGACCATAAGACTAATAGTCTACACACATCCTGGCATTTTCTACTCTGAAACCAGAAGAACTCTCTGGTGCCTGGCTACCAACCATTCTGACCAGGGATACAAGAAATGGTCCCAAATAAAAGGAGGAAAACGTAAAAGAAAGTTCAAATACCCAAAAAGGGCTCCACCAACTGAGCGAACAGAAACTAGAGAAACCCCTTAGGGCTCTTGTCCTAAGATAACCTTTGACATTGGAACAGGTCCTATTTCTGGGAGTCACTTTTCAGTCTACAATAGCTTGGCTTATAAAATATACAATACCATCCATGAGTCATATGTTCCTCCAAACAACAACGAACTCTGTGAGGCTGAACAGTTACATTTAGCCAAAGGCAAGGAGGGTAAGGGAAGCTAGGTCAAGGACACAGAAGCCACAGAATGGAAATAATGAGAGTGCTGATACCATGTGAAGCTAACCAATGTCAGGCAACAACATGCCTAAAAATGTGTTTCATGGTAAACTAATTTCCTGAGTAAATTTTCACTTGTAAAACAATACAAATTTAAATAAGGGGATTATTAATTTGGGGGGGCTTATTAATGCTTTCTTGGGAACTTTCAATCAGGTGAGTTTCTGTGGTATCAGATGGAGAAGATCCCCCTGTGCCCCTGGCTTGCTTTTTAAAATCATTCACCTGTGACAACCTTGAAAAGTTGAGGTGATGGTGCCCAGCTCACAGATAGGAAGGCTGGGGCCAGGAGGGGCTATGTTTTCATTTCTTCATCAAAACTTTTTTTTTTGGTTTTTTATTAGGACCTAACCCAGACATCATACCATTCCGTAGTTCAGTCATATCGAGCAATGTTGTACAATTGCCATCACATGTTTCAAAACATTTTCTTCCTCCTCGAGCTCCTTGCTCCCACCTCCCCCTTCTCCCCAACCTCCCTGTGGCACCCCCAGGAGCCCTTGTTCTAGTTGTTTCTCTAGATTCACCCATCCTGGGTTTCATATATCAAAAAGCAGAGAAAAATACTTAACTGAGCCAGTAAAGCTACTAACAATGACAATATACAACAGAAATAGATACCAATATGAAAAACCAGATTAAGCCCAAAATATATCAAAAGGAAGATCCAAGTGGCAAGGTTTCAACCATTCAAGTCAGATTAATCATGTTGATCTACCAGTCATTTCCAATCCTGTCTGATAACCAAGGCATTTCCTCCCACAATCGGGGTTTAAGGGGAATCATATGAGTCTTATTCCGTGTAGATCCTGCCAGTGTATTTTGGGCTTCCACTGCCATTCATCACCTTCTGTATACCAGAATCTCACAATTTAAGCCCTGGTACGAGTCCCTCCTTTGGATTTGGATTTTATGCGTTACAGTCGTTGGATCATAGATGTGTTTTTCTTCCACGTGGGTTTAGTTGACATCCCACTTATAGTGCTTCTTTGAAAACAAGCATTTAAGACCCCAGACTATAATCTGATAGCTGGGCATCATCTGATTTCTTCCCCACTTTGCTATACCACCTATATCTTCCATGTTTCCTTCACAAGGTGAGGTGTCCATCAGGGCCTTGTTGTAAGAATTTACCATAATTGTTCTTAGAGTAGAGCAAGGATTAAGTGTGAGCCCCAGATCCATTCCTGAATCTGTTTATCTGCCTCTGGTTCACCGTAGACACATCCTTGTTATCTTATGGTACAGAATCCTTTTAAAAATCATTTTATTTGGACTCTTAAAGCTTTTTTTTTTTGGTCAGGAAGTTCGTTTTTTATTTGGTGGCTACAAGTGAGGCAGCGCAGGGCCACCAAGGCCTTCATGAATGCAGGGCCTGCCCTTGTCCGAGGGGCCACGGTGAGGGACACAGCTGACTCCACAGCCATCAGGGATGAGGCGCTTCTCAGCCACCATGTCCTCAAACTCATCCGCATTAAGAAGCCCCACTTCTTGGACATGTGGATCTTCTGATGTCCAGGGCACTGAACCTTGCCCCGTGTAAGGCCTCCATCACAGGCTCCTTGTTCTGAAGCTTGGTGCAGATGGACATGACCTGGCCAATGTGGACTCTGGCCACGGTGCCTTCAGGTTCCCCAAAAGCACCTCGCATCCCAGTTTGGAGCCTGTCAGCCAGCCGCAGCGCACAACCTCTTGTTGCTGCGGATGCCGAGGGAGGGGTGGAGCCCACTGGAGGTGGAAACCTTGTCAGCACGGGGCGGGCAGCCTCGCTCCTGCTCATCCACACCATGCCGCCGGCCACACAGTGGGAACCCATCCACCTCTGCCTTCTTCCGGCGCGGGTCCAAGAGGCGAATCTTGGCAGCGGGGACACCTGGGCAGGAACGGGGCTCTGGGTAGGGCTTGTTCTTAAAATAGCGGTGACATCAACAGGGCAGCGGCCCTTGGCGACACCAGGATGCAGGTGGCACAAAGGAAAAGAGCTC
Organism: Tenrec ecaudatus; assembly: GCF_050624435.1. Classification (NCBI taxonomy): domain Eukaryota; kingdom Metazoa; phylum Chordata; class Mammalia; order Afrosoricida; family Tenrecidae; genus Tenrec; species Tenrec ecaudatus. Next base: position 51,798,460 of record NC_134530.1, read on the forward strand.
TTGCAGCTCTTACCACAGTCCATCCATCCATGTCAAGCACATGTGTACACATGTTGCCATCGCCCTTTTCAAAACATTTGCTTTCTACTTGAGCCCTTGGTATCAGCTCAGTTTTTCCCTCCCACCCCCACCCTTCTCATGAACCCTTGATAAATTATTGTTTTCACATCTTACACCATTCCGCCTCCCTTCACACGTTTCTGTTGTTCGTCACTCAGGTTTTTTTTTTTTGGGGGGCGGTTCTGTTATATGTCAACCATTGCCATCGGTTTCCCCGTTCTTCCCCCTACCCTCATGATATCCCTACTCCCATTGTTGTTCCTGAGGAGTTTATCTGTCCTGGATTGCGTGTGTCAAGAGCTCTTATCTGTACTAATGTACATGCATGGTATGGAATCTTATTGACCATTTTCTTGGAGCATAAAAACCTTTAGTTTATAGTGACATTGATTCATGGTAATAATTTTAAAAACTATTGAGACAGGGAAATTGAGCAAGTATAGGCAACTACAAATCGCCATACATGGATTATTAACTTGGACAGAATACATCCTTAAGTGACTGAACCCAGTTTACACAAGCAAAGGGAATTGATGGTCAAGCAAAACTTACAATAATATTCACTGACAATGTCAGACACAGGTCTTCCAGAAAAAGCCATTATCTTAATACAACAAGAAGGGCACTGAAGTTAGTCCACCAGCGGACAGCTCAATACTGTGTACAGCCGTCTTCTGTTCTTTACAGCCCTAAGTCCTCAGCTCACACGTGTGTGCAGTAGAGCCCAGTCCACCCAGGGGCTTCCACTTCGTATCCCTCTGCTATGGTCTTTGAACCGTGCTGTGCACCTTGATGATCCAGGGTTCAAATGTGCCAGTAGTCCATGGTACATGGCCGGGGTCCCCAGGCAGTGTACGGAAGCTCGGACCAATGTGGTCTATTAGGAGGTACAGGTCTCCCCACCCATTTAGGATCCTTAAAAGTGTTACTTTTTTCCCCCTGCTAGGAACAAAACTTTTTTACTGGATTGTTCACTAAGATGGCATTAAGTCAACAAACACCATCTCTGTAAAAATATATAAAAAACCCGCATCTATCCTGGGCTTTGGGGCTCCGTACAAATAGAAAACCTGATTTTACAAGTCGTCTTAGAGCTGTGTGTCTAGAGGAAGAGAGAGACAAAAATGAAGTAAACCAATAAAAACAAGTCGTTAAGTGTACTAACCGGTGGCCAGGGTGGTGAGTCCTGCAGATCACAGATGAGGGAGATGGGAGGGAAAGGGACCAGAGTTGTTATAAGAACCTGGTGGCTCTCTTAGGTAAGAGTTGGACTGCTACTACAAGGTCCTGAGTTCACACCCACCAGCTGCTTGGTGGAGGACATCTGCTCCTGTAGAGACAGATGTATAGCCTTGGTATAAGCTTCACTGTAAGCTGAGGGCAATGGGTTTGGGGTTAATATAGGGAACTAGGTGGTGCAGTGGCTAAAAGCACTCAGCAGCTAACAGAAAGGCCAGCATTTTCAACCCACTAAGCCATTCTGATCAAGAGAGAGGGGGCAGGCTTGGAACCCCCTGGGGAAGTTCTACCCTGTATTGCAGGAAATCAGGTTCTTGGGAATGTGGTTGTGGTCTGGTCAGGAGGGCCTCTGAGAAGGTGAGACCTGGGGGAAGAGTTGACGCCCAGCAGAGCAGAGAGCAGGGCAGGAGTAAAGACTGCTTCCAGCATGGACTGAGTCTCTGTGCCGGTTGTTTTATGTGTTCTCACAACATGCGAGGCAGGTACTATCACTCCATCTCACTCGTGGGGACACAGGCCCAGGCCCAGGCAAGCTAAGTGCCTTGCAAAGTTTCATTGCCAGAGAGCAAGTCAGGATGGCTGAGCATTTGAAGGTGGTGCTTTCAGGTCAGTCTCCCTGGAGGCATGGGTTTGAATCCTCCTCCTTTAACTCCCGAAGTCCTGTGGTGCAGCGGGTTAAGGATGGGCTGCTAATCCAAGGCTGACTCTTGCAAACCACCCGCTGGCCCACAGGAGGAATATGAGGCATTGGAAACTAGCAGGAGTTCTACTCTTTCCTTCCAGATGTCCTCATGGGGCAGAATTAACCTAACGGTCGGGACCTGGTTCATAAAGGTTAGGTGGGGAGGATAGCACAAGTGATAGCCCATCAAGGAAGGGCTGGGTTTTGGACTTGAGATCTGATCTTCCCTAGCACCACTGCAGGCTGTTTGGGTGCCAGGCAGCTGGGGGTGGGAGGGTGGTGGCGGCGGCGGCGGTGCTCAGAACAAAAAATCCCCAATATGACGAGGAGGAAGAGAACTGACTCTCTCTCCCTTCCTCAGAATCCTGTAGGCCGGGAGGTAGAGAATCAAGGCCTGCCACTCTGGCCACAAGGGGACAGCTTCCTCCAGGGAGACACACATCACTTAAACATGAATCACTTCTGAACCTTTTACTAAACCGTCACCCTTTCCCGTCTGTAAATGGGTTGTAATAGCTAGTCTCTCAGGGTTGTTGTCAGGTTTAAATGATGTGTTTGTTATGTGAACAACTATGTTGCCAGATGCTTATTATCAACTCCCAGCAAGCTGCGAAGGCAGCCCAGGGAGGGAAACCAGATGGGCTGAACCAGGAGCCCGAGGCTTCCTGTGCTAGCAGCCTGGCCCACTGCCTGGAGCCAGACCAGGAGGGATCAGATTCCACCCTCACTTCAAGGGAACTCTAAGTAGCTTTGATGATATGGTCTAAAGGGGAGGAAGCAGTCCTGCCTCCCACCCTTCCTCATTTCTGCCCAGCTCACCAGAGGAAATGGGCAGAGCATCCAGGTTTCTGAGTGTTGGGGGAGGAACAGCTAGAACAAGCACTGGAGGGCTGGCGCCTCAGAATCAGGCCTCCCCTCCTTAGTTTGCACCATTTTCAGTGCAGCTTCTTGGTCCTTTCACAGCACCCTGGGATCCAGCTAGCAGCGCGTCCCAGAGGGACTGTTTCTACCGTGCCGATTGGACTGCATGCTGAGCCAATAATAAGGGACCGGCCTGTATGAATAGGGCTCAGCGTCAGGACTGGAGGCAGGCTCATTAGCAACTTGTGAGACTCAAAGGACACAACCTTGCCTGCTGAAAGCAAAGAGTTTGAAACATGTACTGATGGAAATCAGACTGCAGTGTCCAGTATGGATTACAGATGAACACACAGAAAACAAAATCCTCGCAGCTGGACCAATAAGCATTATCAACACAAACAGAAAATATTGATGTCAATGGTTTCATTTTACTTGGATCCAGTTAATGCCCAAGAAATTAAAGGACATATTGCATCAGGCAAATTTGCGGCAAAGTATCTCTTCAACGTGTTCTGAAGCAAAGATGTCTCATTTTGAGGACGAAGTTGTGTCTGACCCAAGCCATGCACGGTATTTCCAGTAGCCTCAAGTGCACGAGAAACCTGGACAGCGGAACCAGAACAACCAGGGAGAATGAGGCTTCAGTGCGAGCAACGGCTCCTGACCACATGTGGACCGCAAGAAGAGACAGGACGCTCGCAGCAGGGAGGGTGGCAAGACTTCCCTCTCAGGTGCTTTGTTATCAGGAGGGGCCGGTCCCTGGGGAAGGACATCATGCTTGGTGGAGTAGAAGGCCAGCAAAAGAAGGCCCGCAGGGAGAAAGACTGACACGGTGGCCTCAACCATGAGCTCCAACATAGCCATTCCGAAGATGGCACAGCGCATCCAACAACCCAAGCACATCATCATCCTGGATGAACTCTAGGAACTGGCAAGACCTCAGGTCAGCTCTGCTCCCCTCCTGTAGCTCCGCCCCATGCAGGCCAGCGGCACTGTGCTGGTTCCAGGTGGCTCCTTCTCTTTCCTCAGAACTCACCCCTTGTGTTGAGACCAGTCCCTACCCCTGCTTTCCAATCAACTGCAACAGCTTCCTGGCTCGATCTCCTGCTGCTGCTGCTGCCAAATCCCCTGGCAGCTGGAAAGGAGCCTTCTAAAATGCAAACCTCATTACAGTCATCCTTCTCTGAAAACCTCCCAGGCTCCTCGGTGCCTGTGTGGTACTTTTCAAACTTTTATGTTTACATGTTTGTTTCTAGCAGCAGACTCCTCATCAGGTGCAATCTTTCTCAAGAGTCCTCAAAGGCCCAACAGTTAAAAGATGTTGATGAGGTTGGAGGGAGAAGGGGCAGTCTGGGTCAGCACCCTCGACTTCCCACAATCCACCTACTCAGTACACACACAGCTGCCTCCAAGGTTTGGGCACTGGACCGCGGTCTCCAACCACCCTCACCAAGGAGTCAGGATGCAGCCCACCCTGGGTCGGCAGCTGCTGCCTTCTTGCTCACTTCTGCTCATCTCCGGCCACTCTGACATCGTACACCTTGTGCTCTAGCCACGCCCATTTGCTGGCTTTGTTACGCCTTTGCACAACCTGTTCCCAATCCTGAATCCCTTTCATCTGTCTCCCACCGGACTTCGGGAGACCTTACGGCCTTGGTTAAACTCCAGTACCATCATCACTATCACTAGCTCTGGCCCTTTAAGTAAACTCTCCCAGCCTGTCATGTCCTCACCCGGGACAGAGAAAGATACTGCCAACAAAGCAGGCTGTTGTTTCTTCTTCAGGCTCATCTCTGTATGGCGCTCAGCACAGCACCCAGGAGACAGCAGATGCAACCCTCCCGCCCTCCCTGGAGCCCTAGAGTCTATTACTCCAGCTGCAGCATGCGCTCTTGAACATCTGTGGAGTGCTCCTGTGTGCCCAGCACGCTGACAGCTCTGGGGATCAGGATCAAGTGAGCATGCTTACTTAGCTCAGGGGCCTGAAGGCCATGTGCCTGAGGTGGTGCCCAGCATCACACACACCAGACCAGAAGACCCACCTAGGGCACTTGGTAACTAACACCCCCTCCTCTATCCTCACACCCAGTCACCCAGTCCTGCCGACTGCACCACCTACACGTCTTTCAAATTGACCCCTTCTCCCTATTGCCACGGTGACTCTAGGGACAGCGCAGAACTGCCTCGTGGGGTTTCCAGGGTGCTGTTCTTTGGGGAAGCAGACTGCCATGTCTTTCTCCTGTACAGCAGCAGGTGTGTTCAGGCAAGTGCTTAACCACTGTGCCAGGAGGGCTCCTTGCTCTATTCCCACCATCACTTCATGCCGCAGCAGCCTTATAACTGATGCATTTCCACAATCGCCTTCTCTCCTTCTTCCAATCAAGTTGTTCTTCACTGCCTAGCCAACTAGAGCATTTTTTAAAAAATGCTAACCAGCCATGTCAAGTTCTTGCTGAAAAAAAATCTTTCAATGGCTCCTGCTACTTTTTTGCTAGGACCTAGAAGGCCCTGGATCAGGGCAGTCTCCTTGCACTTATTCCCTCTGTGTGCCGAGTACGCAGTCTGTGAAGAGCAACAAGGCATCCGGACTGGCGGACAGCTCATTCATAATCTGCAGAGTGCAGCCAACACAGCGTGATCGCGGAAAGTGAGGAGGGCTGGACAGGCTGACTGATGAAGATCAACGACTATAGCACAGATTACACCTAACCATAAACACAAAAGTCCTTACAACTGAACAACAGACATCGTGCTAAGAGGAGACGGGACTGAAGGCACCAAGCACTGCATTTTATTTGGATCTACGCTCAGCAGCCATCAAGAAACCAGATGGCATATTGCACTGGGAAACTGGCTGCAAAAGACCTCTTGACAGTGTTAAAGGGGAAGATGTCCTTTGAGCATGCTCAGCTGTGTCATGCATGTGAACTCTGGACAATGAAATCGGAAGACCAGACAATCGGTGCCTTAATTACAGTGTTAGCAAAGAACATCAACTAGACCATGGGCTGCCAGGAGAACAAACAAATCTGCTTGGAAGAAGTACAGTCCAAATACCCTTAGCAAGGCTTTGTCTCCTGTACGTTTAGACATATTACCAATGGGACCCAGGACCCTGAGAAGGACGTCACATTTGCAGAGTAGAACGGACTAGCACAGGGACTCCAGTATCACCACGCATCTGAGGACAACAGAAGACTGCAGTGCCTTGTTCTGTTGTACAGACTCGATGACACCTAATGACAACAGAAGGTCCTCCATGGCCTGGTTCAGCTTACCTCACTGCACTGTCTCAGGGCTTGTATGCACAGTTTCTCCTCTTTACAAAGGATCTCCATCTAGTTCACAATAGGGTTTGAAAGAAAGAAAAGAAAGGCTCCCAGGCCTGTCTAACTAGGCCACTCAAATCTCAGCTTAAATGGAGCTCCTCATCCTCACTTGCCCTGTGCACGTCGTGGTGCCTGCGAGACCATCACAGCCATGTCTGCTGCGCTCATCATCATACATTGCCTGACACAGGCGCAGGTGATGCCTCATGAGCAACCACCTGTGTACAAACAGGACAGCGAGACTCAGACGAACCACATACCCATCACAAATTAAGGTCTTCTGACTCCAGCCCAGTTCTTTCCATGAAACCAGCTCAATCCCAGGGTCTCCTGCCCACCACAGGGGGTTCAAAACTGATTCTGGCTTCCTGGAAGGCTGCCATGTCAGTGCCGTGCAGAAGCAGCGAGCCTCTTGTTCCATATCGCTAACAGAGCATCCTTCCAGAGCACGAGCTCGTGACATCCGGAGGTTCTGGAGAAAGGGAAAGCCTTCCACATCCTCTTCCCCGTGGCAGTGCTCCAGAGTGAGCAGGTGATGTGGAGAAGAGAAGCGGAGTGCCTCTAGGTTCTTGGGGCCTCTAGGTTGAAGCCTCCACCAGCGCAACAGTCGTAGCAGTGTGTCTGTTCCCCCATGAGCAATAAGGCTGTGGAGGGGTCACGGGCCAAACCATGGGTGGGAGGGGAGAGAGCATCTCACCTCAGGAGTAGACGACCGAAGCAAGGCAAGGTGGATGGAACTGAGCTGCTGACCCCTGGGCAGAGGAGTCACCCCCCTAAGGTCCGTGGAACCTACATAATGCACAGGGGGAGGGGTGAAAAGGTAGGAATCCAGGGGTCGAGGAAACCTATAATTACTGAAAGACAAGCACCTGCACAGAGAGGCCCTGGGAGACTGCTGAGAAGGACCACCACTTGCTGCAGGAGTTCCAGGAAGAGTAGTCAAAAAGGCTCTGTGACAGGTGACACTTGTACAAACAGAATGTGTCTTCAGTCTACTACTTATGGCCAAGAAACTCCTATCGGTGGTCTCCCAGAGAGTGACATAATGGAAACTCTGGGTTTTCTCAAGCCCAGAAATGAGAGATGGTGCTGCCATCTGCTGACTAGAGTGAGCTCCTCCCGGCCCTGTTCGCCCTCCTAGCATGGGCATCCCAAAGGCGTAAGCCATGCATCCTGTGTCTTTCGATTAATAACTTCTTTATTCTGTAAAAGCAAATGAAAGTCATATTCATATAAACACTGACATTACAAAGTACAGGGAGAGGCCTGGAGAGAAGGAAACAAAAACCTCTACACATCCTGCTAATACTGTCTCCCCAACAAGACCGTAACGCTTTGTCCCACATCCACTCACTTAGATAACAGACCACAAATAAAATCTTCTCTGGAAGATACGCTGCTCCTCTTTGAGACGGCAGGGAAGAGGGACTGAAAGGTGGGGTAGGAGACTTTATTCTTTTGGCAGATCCTCTCAGTCATTATAGATATTGCTGCACTGTTAATAAAAAATATATGCTTCTCTGTAAAGCATTTAAAAAAAAATTCCATGGATGAGATGGCTGAGGCCTCAGCTCAAGTATCTCCAAATCACTGTCGTCCAGTCCCTGACTCTTCCGTGGTTATTTCTTGGTTGTTTTCCGGATCAGTGCCATTCTCTGAAAAGAGAAAAATAAGCCAGTGACGTGAGTTAGAGGCAGGAGCCTGAAGTCCAGACGTTGGCATGTGGAGGTGGAGGGGAGGCAGCAGGGTCTGCACTTCAGGGGGCAATGCTCCTGGGCCCTGAAATCACAGGCAGCTCAGCAGACGCCTTTGAACCTGAGAACCATTTGTCTGCAGGGCTCCGGAGGCATGCCATGGGCCAGTGGACCCGTTCCACTGGCCAAGAGGCTAGGCTAGTAGGAATGACAGCCTTGCCTCTCAGACCTCGGAGAGAGTCCATCAAAATGTGTGGTCTGGACTCCACCCACCGCGTCTCTCCTTTCTCTGGAGAGGGAGAAACCTGGGAAGGGGCTCTACTTGGGAACTGCTGCCACACACAGCGAGCCCTCTTCTCACACCTGACCTGCAGTGAAGGGAAGTGGCAGAGTAAGGACTCCCACCCAAACACATCAGGGAACATTCCAATCATAGGTTTCAGTTTAGTCTATAACCAGTCACCCACTGATTTGCTTTGTTCTCTCTTTTTGACTGAGAGATTTTTATGATTAAACACAAAGTGAAAAAGTTGTTAAATTGGGGAGCAGACCAAAAAAGCAACCCAGTGTTGGAGGGACCTTCTGCTGAAGCATTCCCGCCCCTGGATTCGGTATTGATGGTTTCTGGGAGGGTATCCTCTGTGCACACTGTACACCTACCCTAGCCATCAGCTCCGTTCCAACTGAATAGCCCCTAGGGTGGAAGAGCTGCCCCATAGGGGTTCAAGGCCTCTTTGTAGAAGCAGACTGGCTGGTGGATTCTAACCCCTGACCTGTGAGTTAGCTGTCAAGTGCCACTAGGCCTCCTCTAGAAAGAGCAGGATATGGAAAAGGCTTACTTTTCAAATCCAAACGGCCACTTTAGAAACCAGCCATGTCTATGGGAGACCCACCCTGCAGTAGGGCTGACCAAGGGCACGGATGACTTGACCCATCGCAGGAGTGTTACGCTCACACATGGACCTCTAAGACCTTGTTACGAGGGGCAGAGACACTCATCACACTCTTGAAATGGCATAGGTGTTGTGTTACTCCAATAAAAAGTAAAAGTAGAGCAGAAAAGGGATTTGGCCGTGCAGACAGACGAGAATGCCTAGCTGGGCAGCCTGAGTGCTAGCCACCAGCACAAGGAGAGTGCCTACACTTATGCTTTCCTTAACTGGCCCACTGCCTGTGGGCCTTCCGAGCGGTTCAAATCCGCACCAGTGAAAGCAACTTCACTGAGGCGGGGTGGAGGGTGAGTACGCCATCCACATTAGAAGCTGGAACCAACAGCTTTAAATGGTGCTCCTCAGCACTGAGAGGAACATGGGCCCTGGGTGACAAGCACAACACCAAGGGAATATAGGGTTGATTTCCCAAGAGCCTCTGCTATCTTGTCTCTTGCTTTCTCTGGCCTTTCATCTGGAGAGTGCAGCTTGCTGAGGGAAAGGGGGGGCGGGGGAGGCGCTCTGGCGGCTCCTCACCTGCTTGTGAGCTTCTGTGGTGCACGCTTTCTTGTAGGGTCGGATTTCTTCAGAGCCAAATCCTGGGATCCACATGTTCCACTGGCGCTCTGCAAGGAAAGGGCCAGCACAGAGGCAGCGTCAGTGCGCTGTGGAAAGGCCACGGAGGGCCAGCCTGGGCAAGTCGACTGTCCCTGTACTAACACTCCATTCCCTCCACGAGTCCAGGATGGAACTAATTTGAGCCTCTTGCAAAGGAAAAAGTGGTAAATGAGTCAAAGCTGTGAGTGCTGAATCTTGACGCTTTTCAGAGGGTCGTCTATTCCACAGAAAACAAAAGTCATGGTTTCTTTAACTGTTCTATGCCTGGGCTCAAAGGAAGCCCTCAACTCAGAGGGGTGAAGGAAGAGAAAGGGGACCCGAGCACTCTGGAGCCAAGAGCTCAGTTCCCCATCTGCTGCTCATCTGTGGAGCTGCGTGCCCTTCTGACCTTCGCTCACAGTGCCTGCCTTCATCTTTCACACAGTAATCCCAGCAGCAGCCCCTCACTGGGTGGCTGAGAGTCCAACGCCACAGTACAGATAAAGTGTGTAGTCTGGGCCTGGGATCTACAAGTGGCCACGTACATGTGCGAATGAACCCTAAGACTGTCAGTGTGAGGTGGAGGAGGGTGGGGATTTGCAAAGCCACATGAAAATGTACATGTATACACAAGTGTTTAAGGAGTAAGTCATCACACTATTCACAAAGATTTACATGAGGAGTAATTTACCTTCCACGCCAAGTGCATACATATAGGACATTCATATATGTATGTGTATATACCATTTACTATAGTTGGTCATATGTGACCTATCAAGAAAATAGCAACACAATCACTCCATGGAGAAAATGCTGCACACAGCCAACGCCTGGCACAAAGCAGCAGTGTGGCAAGCACCCTCTGGACGCCAGAGGGTCACTTGGAAAGCACTGTCACCAGTGTCAGTTGACACGCACAGGCTGATGCCACACGAAGCAGGTTCAGGGGAGCTGTGATCAGAGATCTCTCAGTAACACTCACTGTCACTGCTGTCTCCTAAAGGGGCCTTCAAAAAGAGTCCAGTCAAAACAGTCCCATTCAAAGCAGAGAAGTCAGGTCAGAAGGGCATGGGGACTGATTTTGGGGACTCTCAAGGGGTAATTTTGGTAGATTTCCTCAAAGGGAAAGGGGTGATCACAAGGGCTTTTATTAGGAAGAAATTTTAAGAAAATGGAAAACTACTCTGTTGAGCAAAAGGCCAGGGAAGTTGTTTTTCCCCTTACAACAGTGCAGCTGCTGCTCCTTTGAGGCCAGCATGAGCTGTCCTGGAAGAACTCCTCTGGGAAGCCTGGCCCCACTCACCCCACAGGCCTGATCTTACCCTTCAGATTTTTGTTCCCCAAAGGCCAAGGACATTTCAAAGGAACACGATTCGAGTCCCTGAAGGAGGCCAAGACTGCTGTGTAGGTGTGGTGTAACTCAGAGTGTAGAAGGGTCTGAGCAGGAAACCCCACCTTCAGGCATGGCTTGCCCTAGCAGGAAGGGGTGGTGGTTGAAAAACAGCCACTTCACAGTTTTATATTTTTGTTTCATAAAGGTTTCTATATCATTTTGTAGCAATAACTTCTTTTTTGGTAACAATACTTTTTGATTTACTCTCTTACATTGTCTCATTTAATTTTTGCAAAAAAAGAGAGACTATAGACAGGAAGGGGGATATTACTAAGGGAATAATATTCTACATTATGCATATGTAGAAAATAGGTCAGGCGTAAACATTGACATGCCCATGCTAGTCCTGTCCAGGAGAGAAGCACACAGAGTTTTCAGCCCATCAGCAAGCTCATGCTAGTTGAAGGGTGTGGTCTGATGCTGATGCTGACGCTGGGGACTTGATTCTGACTCTTGCTGACCCTGAATGCAGGTCAAAGGCTCTGACCTCTCGGCAGCAGACTGCTACAGAGGGGCCTCGGGTGCATTCCAGCAGCCACCCTTCTGGTTAGTGGCTGAGGACTTCACTGATGGCACCACCTGAGTGCTCCTGACTCCAGGACCACCAAGCACTCTCTGACTATGGTTGTGTTTCCACAAGGCCTGCTACAAAAACTTATGAGCATGCCGACTTTGGAGTATTCTGTCTCTGTGGTAATTATTTCTTTACCTTCATGAGTAAACTGGCATTCAGGCTTCATGTTCAATGACATAGGGACCTAATAAAGCTAAATTGTCCAAGTAATATCATTTGTTGTGGCAATTTTAAAACTGCAATCTCTTTCAACCTCCTCCTGCTGATGGTGGAGTCTATGTTTCCTCCCTTTGTGAACAGAATTCAGCAGACTCGACCCCATGTGACTTCAGATGCTGGGTTAGAAAATGCCCCACAGTTGGCCCAGGTCTTCCTGGGAACTCTCATTCTTGAAACCTTCCATATTCATGGAGAAAATGCAGCTACCCCAGAGTGGAGACCAAAGCTCATCTGTGGACAATTGGGTATCCCTTTATAGAAGGGTCACAAGGAAGAGAAGAGCCAGTCGGTGCAGTATAGCATCAATGACACATACAACTTTCCTCTAGTTCTTTAATGCTTCCTCCCCACCACTATCATGACCCCAATTCTACCTTACAAATCCAGCTAGACCAGAGCATGTTCTCAGGTACAGATAAGAGCTGGAAAAACAAGGAATCCAGGATAGATAACCTCCACAGGGCCAATGATGAGAGTAGCTATACCAGGAGCTAAGGGGAAAGTAGGGGGAGAAAGGGGGAACCGATCACAAAGAAAGACATATAAACCCCTTCCCAGGTGGATGAACAGAAAAGTGGGTGATGGGAGACATTGGTCAGTGTAAGTCATGAAAAAAAAATTATAAATTATCAAAGGTTAATGCAGGAGGGAGGGTGGGGAAGGGAGGGAGGGGAAAAAATGAACTGATACCAAGGGCTGAGTAGAATGAAAATGTTTTGAAAATGATGATGGAAAGATATGTACAAATGTGCTTGACACAATGGATGGATGGATTATGATAAGAGCTGTAAGAGCCCCAATAAAATAATTTAAAAAAAAGAAAATCCAGCTAACCTTGGGTTGCCATACAACGAAAGGAGAGAGGTGCCAGCAGATGTTTGGGGGATGTCAGCATGGGCATCAGACAAAAGTGGGGATGTCATTCTAAAGAAGACCGCCTGCCACCCAGCTACCACAAGGCAACACTCAGATTCATGAACAAAATAAATGGCCGTTCCCACTGGAAGCCAGTGTTTAGAGCCCTTACTTACACAGAGTACATAAGAGTGCTTGTCCTCCATTGGTACCAAGAGACTCCACCAAGACTACAAGCCTCTCCCCATGCGGAGAGAAGCCTATCAGAAATCAGTCAAGGCAGGTCTCCACTGAGCCCTTCCATGTTTCCTCTGGGCCCCTCGGGGCACTATAGATGGTGCTCTTTGGCCGTAACCAATGCAGGAAAAAACTAACTGCCATCAAGTGGATGGCCACTCACAGCGACCTTATAGAACAAGAACTCTCTATGGGAGCAGGAAGTCCTGTCTTTTTCCCATGGAGCAGCTGGTGGTTTCACACTCCTGTGGATCACGGCCAGTGAGGAACCACTATACCACCAGGGCTCCTCAACCATGCAGAGGGGAGTGCAATTTTTTCCAGTGACTATAGTTTTCAATGCTAGACAAGCATCTCCCAGAAATCTCAAGCTCAAATTGAGCGTCTGTTAAGTAAGCAAAGCCAAATATAAAATTGTAAGTGTGATTATGATTTCTTTTAGGAAAAAAACAAAATACACACCAAAAAATCAGTAAGCTAAAACCTGGCAGGGGACAATGAAGAAGAGCTTGATTGGAACGGTGGAAACATGGCTGTGGCGCTGAGCTCTTCCTACATGCCGACGCTCCCTGTTCCGCTCACACTGCTCATCACCTATGACCTCCCACTTACCCAGTGAGGATGCTATTGGGATCCTCACCTCACCAACGAGAGGGCAGACTCGAAAAGAAATGAGGTGGGAAGGAGAAGGAAATACAGCCAGAAGCCGGAGGGACCTGGTCTCAAGCCCAGTGCCTCAGCTCAGAGCAGCTGTGTGAGTATTTCGGGGAGAAACAAAACCACATACCAAGATGCAGCTGGACATCTTTCACCTCCAGGGTGCTGGACTTGCGATGCCTGGCAAGCTGGCAGGCTGCTGTCACCACACTCTCAATAAAATCGTCAGCAATCTGCAGCAGCATCTGGGGAAGGCAATGTGAGGGAGAGTAACCATGACACCAGCAGGGTAGGTTCCTGTTGCTGGGACAACTGTTATCTACCTGAATCACAGAGTTAGGTAAGACTTGGAATTTATTAGGCTGCCAGGAAAACAACATGTGGACTAAGGTGGGGAGGAGGAATGAGGAAGCCAATAGAAATACGTTAATTCTTTACCCAGAATCATTGCAGCTAATAAGTTTCTGATGGTGTACTTCTGGTTCTACCTGCCAGTGGTCAGCTAGCCTAATCCCTGCTCTCCCCGCCCCCACCCCGTCTTCTGAATCGGTGGGAAAACCAAGGTGAGGCATTCAATTCCCCAGTCTCACTTGTTTTGGCGCCTAAATTTTTCAGCTCTTAAAGCACTTTATGATTTTTTTATTTTTTAAAGAAATGATCACTTCTTGATTTATCTTTGTTGTTGTTCTGGAATTTATTTCCCGCCCTTAGTTTTAGATTTATAGAAAAGTGGCAAAGAAAATAAAGAGAGTTCCCATAAACCCTACACACAATTTCCTTTAAAAGTACCATCTTAAGTTATTCTGGTACATTTTCCACAATTAGATAAACAGTTGTGACGCATTGTTATTAAATAGAGTTCATACTTCTCTCAGATTTCCTTAATTATTTTTTTTCCTCCTTAAAACACTTTAATTTCCACAAACTCATTTAGTCTGTAGCATGGCCCTGTGAAGAAAATGGGGCATGGATTTCATCATCCTTCTATAGAGGAAGATGCCAAGACTCAGGAAGACCAACTTGCTCCTGGCCATGTAACTATCTATTCTCAAGTACGGTGCTACCAGTGAGGGGTTAATGCCCATTAGCCTCTAATGAAGACCAGCTAATTCAACTACTATTTAAATTTACATACAAACCAGAAGTGAAGAAATTCAAGTTGTGTACTAAGGTCTGTAGTCAGAGCCTGACCAAACAGGCAGTCAAGCTACACTGAAAATGACTGGTGACTGAACTGAAAGGAAGAGGTACAGCAGCTGTGAAGAATTTAGCAATACTAAAATCCTAGTCACTGTCAATACCTTTTTTCAGCAGCATTAGCAGTGACTATACATGTGTATCTTGATGCACGGAATATAAAGAGATCGGATTAACTATATCTGTGGAAAAGAACTGATGCAGAAGGCCAATGGCATCAAGCCGTAAAAAAATGTCCAGGGGAGCCAAAGTACACCGTAAGCATACAATCAAATCCACTGCCATTCAGCCATTCCAATTCAACAGCCACCCTAAAGCGCAGAGCAGACCTGCTCTAGAGGCTGTGAATCTTTACAGAAGCAGAAGTCTCATCTTCCTTCCGCAGAGCAGCTGGTAGATTCAAATACAGCCCACTGCACCACTGCGGGGCTCTCCCCTGAGTGTGTCCCCCTTAAATTTAAAAACCATTCAAGAATAGATTTGATCTGCACACTAATGAACAAAGATGAGCTGAGCTGTGGGAATGACAAAGACCATCATACTCGAAGAAAGCAAAGATCATTAAAAAGACTGGAAAGAAACAAAAGGCCCCAAAACAATGTCCGAAGATTCTCTGAAACGTGTTCTTGAATGCAGAGTTAACAAAAGCCAAAGGAAGAGATGATGAAGTAAAAGAGATAAACTAAAAGTAAAAGTTGGCTAAGTAAAATATTTCAAAAGGAAACTCAAGAAGACAAAGTAAATATTAAGGAAATGTGCAAAGACCAGAAATTAGAAACGAGAGGGAAAATGTCTCTGGCATTTCTCAAGCTAAAAGAAATATAGCAAAAATTCAATCCTCCGTGTGCAATATTGAAAGATTATGCAAAATACTGAATGACACAAAGAAGAAGGAATACACAGAATCACACCAAAAGAACTGGTCAATGTTCAACAATTTGAGGAGGTAGCCTGTGATCAGGAATTGATGGTAATGAAAGAAGTCCACACTGCACTGAAGTCACTGACAATAAATAAGGCTCTACAAGCTAATGGAATATCAACAGAGGTATTTAAAAAATCATATGAAACAATCATCTATGGCAAGAAATTTAGAAGAGATCCATACTTCTACCCACCCCAACTTATCACACAATTTCATTAATTTCACATGCAAATAAAATTTTGCTGGAGACCTCTCCCTGTTGAGGGGAAAAGAGTGTTGGAAACTGAAAGAGACACGTGGAAACAATTAATGAACCATAACGGGTTAATGGACCACAGTATCCACAACCCTGAGACCAGAAGAACTAGATGGTACCCAGCCACCACTAATAACTGCTCTGGAAAGGATCACATGAGAAAAGTACTGGGTACAAAAAAAACCAAACAACTGAAAAAAGAATGAGGGCAACATATGTACAAACATGGCTGATTCAATTGATGTATGGATGTATGGATTGTGATTAAGAGTTGTACAAGCCCCCAGTAAAATGATTTTTTTTTTAAACTGGGAGGGAGAGGGAGGGGGAGGGGAAAAAAGGAAAATGAGCTGATTCTAGGAACCCAAGTGGAAGGCGAATTTTGAGGATGTGGGCAACAAATGTATAAGAGTGCTTTACTAAATTGATGTAGTATGGATTGTGACAAGAGTTGTATGAGCCCCAATAAAATGATTTATTTTAAAAAAACCTAAAAAAACTCTGCCACTGAATTAATTCAGACTCAGAACATCCCTATAGAACAGTGGTTCTCAACCTTCCTAATCCCACAGCCCTTTAAGATAGTTCCTCATGTTGTGGTGACCCCCCCAACCATAAAATTATTTTCATTGCTACTTCATAACTGTCATTTTGCTACTGTTATGAATCATAATATAAATATCTGATATCCAGAATGTTATTTTCATTGTTACAAATGGAACATATTAAAGCATAGTGATTAATCACAAAAACAATAATTATATATTGTGAAATATTTTTTTGAAATATTTATTTCTAATGACAAATTTGTCTTGAACATGGTACAGCATGGGTAACAGTCTTCACACTGGGTACTTGTATGTGGGCATATCCACCTGGAGACGAATAGAGGAGCAGTTGGTGTCTCGGTTCCTAATACCATCGGAAATACATGTTTTCTAATGGTCTTAGGCAACCCCTGTGAAAAGGGTCGTTTGATCCCCCAAAGGGGTCAAGACCCACAGGTTGAGAACCACTGCTACAGAACCTACAGAACAGAGTAGAACTCCTGTGGGTTTCAGAGACTGAAACTCTTTCTCTCAGGGAGTGGCTGGTGCTTTTGCACTGCTGATCTTGCTGTTAGCAGCCCCACATGTAACCTGGGTAGAGTGGAGGGGGAAATGTGGAACTCAAAACAATGAGAGTAAAGGAGTACAATGAAAAAAGAGGAAGCCCCCAACAAGAAAAACGGACACAGTGGGCGCAATGACTGGAAAGATGGCACAGGGATAAGCGGTTTCATTCTGTGGTGCACAGTGTCTGGGACGAGAAACTGCCTTTATGGAAGCAACCCAACAGCACCTACCAACAGCAGTGCACGACTAGCAAAGCTCTCAGTGCTTCCTGCTTCCTATAAGCTTTGCAGTAGCTCATCCTTTCAGAATGGATAGAGCCAGCATCATGACCAAACCAAAAATGGAAACCTGGGCAATGCAGAGAAAATGTTAAATATAAGACATAAGAAAACTCTGATGAAGAAGATGGTACCTGTAGCTCAATGTAATGTTCTCAAAGGTCATTCATGTAATATATCAGTATTTCATTCCTTGTATGGCAGAATACTGAGGGATAAGCTTTGCCTTTGAAAATATTACAGTACAACTACAGATATGGCTAAAGCTTTTGAAAGTGATTACCAGAAAATAAAAGTGATTGCCTATAAACAGCACACTGTGTCTTTTTTGACAGGCAAAAGTAGTAGCAACTACTATGAATAAATTATTCCACGAGATAATCACAGTAACTCTATCGTGAACATTATCACACACTACCAACACAGGAAGAAGCTGAGGCCCAGAAAGCTTAACTGAAGTTGTCTATGGTCGCAAAGCTGACAAATGGCAGAGTCAATTCAAACTCAGATTTTTCTGCCAATGAAGTCTCTACTTTTAACAGCCATGTGATGTATACCAACTTTCAGGGACATCTTTGGAGTATCCACCCCCACCTTACCTCCTCTACATCTTCATCCAACTGCTCATTAGGATCCACTTCTCTTACTAAATCTTGCAATTTCTTCTTCGTCAATACCTAAAGTTAACCAGGAGAAGATTTTTAAGGAAGCAAAACACCACCAAACTCCAAACTCACTGACATCGAGTCAATTCCAACCTCACGGCAACCCCACTGACAGTAGAACTGCCCCTGTGGGTTTCTAAGGCTATAACTCTTCACAAGAAGAAAGCCGCCTCTCTCGCTCACAAACTTGGTGGGTTTAGCACAGCCCGAGTACCCCACTATGCCACCACAGCCCCTTAAAAAACAACACATCATCCCCCCATAAAAAAGAAAGGTTGTCAGGCTGTCGAGTTTATTTTCTACTTTCCAAAGAGTTCTGTTTGGCAACCTTGTGTTATTGTTATAAGACTACGTCCTCAAGGCAGAAACCACACTAGGAACAGAGGTCAATGTCCCATTGTCAGGGGGGTTATTTCAGCATCATTTCTTTTCTCACTGTGTCTCACCTCTTCATATTATAGGATTTTCAATTCTCTGACCTTCATAAATTGTACCACATCCCAGCTGTCTTTGGATATGTTCTTCCTCCCTTCCTACCTGCTCAGCTCAGGGCAGCTCCTATCAGTTGCCTTTCCTAGTCCCTCCTCTCGGCCTTGAAATTGAACAGGCCCAGCAGATTCCCTTGGGAGCCACTGTTTTGATTAGACCTGGCTCTCTGGGTCATATTTGTAAGACATCCTCAGTTGTGATTCATTACATCAGCTTCAATCTTACATAAAAGACCCAGGGAAAGATCAGCTCTTTGAGAGAAGTGATCTTTGCATAGTGTATTACTGAGAGAACCTGTCTTTAGATATGCACTGAAAGAAATGTTTTTCAGTGGAGAGGAAGAAGTAGCGCCTACACTTCTGATACCGTTTCTGCTCCAAAGAACACAGAGGAGGAGCCTTCAGTGAGCAAACGAGAAGAGGATGATACCTGATTGTTTTCAGGGCTGAGCCGCCCTCCAGCACCAGGAGTGCCCGGTATCTTTACCACTGTCGTGCTATTGGCCATGGAGCCTTGTGGAGGGGTGCTGGCTGGTTCCGGTTTGATGGACGAGAAATTGGAGAGGTTGATTAGGGCTGAGGGGCCAAACTGGTTCATAATCTGTCGAGCTTTGGACTTCAGCTCATAGAGCTTATCAAGATCCTGCTTCTTTTTAGAGCTGTTAGGACCAAGGCCAATCAACTAGAGAGAGAAAACATGAGAATTAGTTCTAGAAAAAAACCCAAAACCAAACTCACTGCCATTGAGTCAATCTGACTCATAGTCACCCCGTAGGGCAGGGTACAACTGTCCCAGTGGGTTTCAGAGACTAATTCTTCATGGGAGTAGAAAGCCTCTTCGTTCTCCCATGGAGCTGGCTGGTAGTTTCGAAGTGCTGACCTTGCAGTTAGAAGCTCAAAGCACAGCTACTATACCACCAGGGCTCCTAGCTCCAAAAGGACCTGAAATAAACAAGTCTTGAAAGAAAAATGATATGCAGTCTTTGGGGGCTTTGTTGTACCTGGAACGGTGACCATTTATCTGTGCATTAAAAACAGCATG
Source organism: Tenrec ecaudatus (assembly GCF_050624435.1). Lineage (NCBI taxonomy): Eukaryota > Metazoa > Chordata > Mammalia > Afrosoricida > Tenrecidae > Tenrec > Tenrec ecaudatus. The sequence continues at coordinate 51,817,752 of NC_134530.1, forward strand.
AAGGTTGTTCGTTGCTCTCACCTGATATCTAGAAACATCTCTTCTCCAAAAGCTAAATTCAGTCATCTTCTAATTGAAGCAAGGCAGAAAGGAAATGACAATGCCTCCATGTACAAACTAAACTAGATGGGGCCAAGCACTTTTGAGCGCGTCGTAAAAACGGGAGACTTGGTTAAGCACTCCATGCATAATTTTTGAACATCAAATGTTAAATCCAAATAAACTGTGGCATGTTCGCAGACTTAGAACTCAGTCACACAACTTCAGAAAAGAGATTAGTTCAGTCTGGCATTTCAAAACATGCTCAAATCCTATGCCAGGCTATCACCAGTCAATGCAATTGTAGCAACTGTTAAAAAGACTCTTCACCATCCAAAGCAATTTTTCTCTGAGGGTTAGCAATCTTTAAGCGTGAGCAGTGTCCAGCCTGGAACAGCTGGACTCATAAATCTTTGAGTATAAAGTTGGTTCTTGGCATCAGCTTTGGCATCCTAAGGCTCAGAAGCACATTCACCAAGCCCTGGCCACACAGCCTCTCGGCGCTTACTTACAGCTATCTGCGTGTCTAGATCTTTAATTACATCGGCGACGGCTGTGAGCCCGGAGAAATGAGAGGCAGCCATTCTCAAAAGCTACCTGCAAATGAACAGCTGGCATCAAGCACCACTCTTGCTACAGAACCTTTTCCGTTGCCAGGCCGGACACACTGTCACCAGCCAGGACCCAGGCAACCTAGATGTGGCATCTCCTTCTCTGTCTCTTTCATAGAGAGCTTTTAAAGTTCATTAACAACAGTTGTATACTTATAGACTGTCTCCCTATCACTTGAGTGCTTTATTGTTAGAGATAAGCTAGCAGCGACCTTCATACTTAATTGGGCAAAACTCAACCTGCAGGAATCATGTCAACGGCTTTTGGAACTTGGTAAAGCTAAGCAATCTGAATGTGTAACTCTATGTTTTGGTCTTGTCCCAATGGAGAAGTTTCTCCCCTACACATTGTCTTCTCTTTGCTTATTCTCAATAAAAACAGCCAACCATAAATAACAATAACAATAATAAAAGAACAGCCAACCATGTGCTGGGTAAATGGCCAAAAAACACGAGGCTGGTTGGCTAAGTGCCAGCTTTTAAACCACATGTGGCCCATACTTCCTTCTGAACCCACAAATGCTACCAACAGGAATAGGAGAAAATGCTAGAAAAAGACTAGCATGGTAATAATCATTGTAATGATACAGAAGCTTCTTTTTTCTTTTCATTGTTATCCATCTTTAATTTGCTCTAATTTCTTCTTAAAATTAATTAGGATTTAATACATATACCATTCCATATTTCAATCATGTCAAGTAGAATGATCAGCAATCTTTTCTGATGCGAGTTCTATGAAAACACCTTAAAGACGGTCAAACTGAATCCCATTGTACAACACTGTCCCCTCAAGCCTCACAGAGAAACACACTGTAATTATCAAACAACATTTTCACATCCTTCATGGGACTTTGGTAACGGTACTGAAGATCGTTCAAAATAAGTCGAGACCTTCTGTTTTGATGGGGAGTCATGGGCATCAGAGATTTCTGTGTAACTGGAATTTCTAGAATAATAAGACCATGGAGCCCTGATGGCATAGTGGGTTGGTTATGCCTGGGCTGCTAACTGCAAAGTCAGCAGTTCGAAACCACCAGCTGCTCTGAGGGAGAAAGAGGAAGCTGTCTACTCCCATAAAGACTTACAGTCTCGGAAAACAAATTCTACCCTGGCCTATAGGGTCCCTATGAGTTGGCATCAACTCGATGGCAGTAAGTTTGAGTGAGAAAATAAGGTTTAGAGAAAAAACGATATATACCAAAACAAAACAAACCCTTGCTATTGAACTGGCCCGTAGGCTTTCCAAGTCTATAATCTTTACAGAAGCCGACTGCTCTTCTTTCTCCCAGGGTACAGCTGGTGGGTGTGAACCACTGACCTTTTGGTTCCCAGCTAAGTGCTGAATCACTGCGCTATCAGGATTCCTTAGAGCCTACACACACAGAACCAAATATGGATAATTAGCAATCAAATTAGAAATTAACCTTAGAGAATAGCTCGAACAGACTAGAGGGCACAGAGTGTTCACCTGCGGGAGATGGAGGAAAGAAAAGGGGGATAATAGTTCAAGTCTTTGGGAGAGGTAATAACTTGTTCAAGTTGTTGAATGCAAAACTGATTAGTTGATATACAACCCCCCACATAATTCACAGTGAGAAGCTAAGAAAAAAAGAACTAAAAGCTCTAGTAGTTGCTTTAATGAACTAAGTGGTTTCTCTGGGGCATGAGAAAAACCAAAGTTTCTCCCTAAGAAACTAGACTGCAATTTATTCCAATCTTTGTGTCGAAAAGTAAACAATACTTGTGAATTTTCAGTAATTCTAAGAGTTGCTTCTTCCTGTTAGAACCAAATAAAACAAAACAGATGATAATCAGACTGACACTACCCTAAATATCTGAGATGGTTTCTTAATATGGTTAGATGTAAGACTCTGTGACATATTTGGGTGCTGACTATGTAAAATTACACAACTGCCTGGTCCTCAAGGCTTAAAGGCTTAAGAGCTTGACTAACGACGGAAAGGCCAGTGGTTAGGACCCAGCCCGAGGGGCCTGGGAAGAAGCCCAGCCTCGGCAAGCACGGGGTCCCCATGAGTCAGACTGAACCATACCTGACAACGGGCAACTACTGCGCTCCACACACCAGACATTTAAGAACTGTGTCGTGGTTAGGAAAAATTGTGCTGTGGTTAACAATGCACGTAAGAAAAAGTTGGTCATCTTACCCACTTTTAAATGTACATTAATTATGTTCACCATGTGGTGCTGCCATCACTACCCACTTCCAAGTTTTACATCGCCTCCGAAGACTTTGTGGGTTCGGTTCCAGACCAAAGCAATAATGAGAATATTACAGTAAGCCGAGTCACGTGAATTTCTGTTTTCCTACTGCATAAAAAGTTATGTTTACACTCTATGAGGAGACTTCAGAAAGTTTCTAGGAAAATGGAATTACAAGAAAATGAATTTCTTCCATAAACTTTTTGGAGCTCCCTGATATGTATGGTCTATGTAAGTGTGCAGCAACATCATGAACAAGTGTGCAACGTGAGAACTGCCAAAATGTGACACAGAAATGAGATGAGCACATGCTGTTGGAGAAATGACACCAACAGACTTGCTCAATGAACAGTAGCCGCAAACCTTCATTCTGTAGAAATCATGCAAGAAAAGGCTACTTGGCAATATCTACCAGATCAGAAAAGTATTTTACTGTTCTGATCCCATAATTCCATTCTTAGTACTCTTTACTATAGTGAATATATGTAAACAATGCCATATGAGAGGACTTAACAATCTTGTGGAAAAATGGAATTAAAATATAATGGAATGTTTCTACTAACTTTCTGAAGCTCCTTTGTACATGTAAGGAATCTCAATCTAAGTGTCCATCAAAAAAATGGTTAGTTCAGTGGTTCTCAACCTGTGGGTCGTGACCCCTTTTGGGGTCAAACGACCCTTTCACAGGGGTTGCCCAATTCATAATAGTAGAAAAATTAGTTGTGAAGTATTAAAGAGTCACGGCCTTAGGAAGGTTGAGAACCACTGGTTAGTTAAATAAATCCAGGTATAACTATTTAATGGAACCCACTAAACAATGAGACCCAGTTAGTCACATAAGACTGCCTATTGTATGATTACATTTATATGCAATGTCCAGGACAGGGAATTCTAGAGATATTGCTAGGGAAGTTAAATTGGCATAGCTGCTTTGGAAAACAGTTTGACAAGCTTCTTTTTATTTATTTACTTAGACAGTTTCTTATAAAGTTAAACCTACATTCATCATATGCCTCAACAACCCTTCTTAAAAAATAAATATAATTGTCCAAGTGGAAATAATTCAATGCCCTTCAGCTGGTGAATGGATAAACAAATGACACACCCACACAATGGACTACAACTCAGACTTTAAAAGGACTGTGAAAGCTACATGGACATGGGTGAATCTCAAGCACTTTACTCAAGTGAGAGAATCACGACTCAAAAGCATTAATTGGACTAGAGAAAACAAAACTATAGGGATGGAGAATCTATCAGTGCCTGCCAATGAATAGATGGGGAGGATTTGGCCACACACATGCGTGCGCTGTAGAATCAACTTCACCCTGAGGGGAACAAACGTCAGAAACGTAGGTGAATGGAAACAGTGGATGATGTTAGATATGAAAATTATAATTTATCAAGGGATCATGAGAGTGGGAGGTGGGGGAGGGAAAGAAAAATGAGGAGCCAATACCAAGAGTTCAAGAAGAAAATGTTTTTAAAATGATGATGCCAACATATGTATAAATGTGCTTAATACAATTGATGTATGGATGGGGTTATAAGAGCTATAAAAAATATCAATTTCAAGTTCATGGGGCCTCATGTGTATCA